>NW_026869319.1:2426753-2542171 GCF_020745735.1 Hemiscyllium ocellatum
TGGGTTACAGATCAATGCACTGGGGTGATGTACACAGTCCTACATGCTGGGAGGGTAACTGCTCCTGGGTTACAGATCAATGCACTGGGGTGGTGTACACAGTCCTACATGCTGGGAGGATAACTGCTCCTGGTTTACATATCAATGCACTGGTGTGGTGTACACAGTCCTACATGCTGGGAGGGTAACTTCTCCTGGGTTACAGATCAATGCACTGGCGTGGGGTACACAGTCCTACATGCTGGGTGGGTAACTGCTCCTGGGTTACAGATCAATGCACTGGGGTAGTGTTCACAGTGCTACATGTTGGGAGGGTAACTACTCCTGGGTTACAGATCAATGCACTAGGGTATTGCACACAGTCCTACATGCTGGGAGGGTAACTGCTCCTGGGTTACAGATCAATGCACTGGGGTATTGTACACAGTCCTACATGCTGGGAGGGTAACTGCTCCTGGGTTACAGATCAATGCACTGGCGTGGGGTACACAGTCCTACATGCTGGGTGGATAACTGCTCCTGGGTGACAGATCAATGCACTGGGGTAGTGTACACAGTCCTAATTGTTGGGAGGGTAACTACTCCTGGCTTACAGATCAATGCACTGGGGTATTGCACACAGTCCTACATGCTGGGAGGGTAACTGCTCCTGGGTTACAGATCAATACACTGGGGTGGGGTACACAGTCCTACATGCTGTGTGGGTAAATGCTCCTGGGTTACAGATCAATGCACTGGGGTGGTGTACACAGTCCTACATGCTGGGAGGGTAACTGCTCCTGGTTTATAGATCAATGCACTGGGGTGGTGTACACAGTCCTACATGCTGGGAGGGTAACTGCTCCTGGGTTACAGATCAATGCACTGGGGTGGGGTACACAGTCCTACATGCTGGGAGGGTAACTGCTCCTGGGTTACAGATCAATGCACTGGGGTGATGTACACAGTCCTACATGCTGGGAGGGTAACTGCTCCTGGGTTACAGATCAATGCAATAGGGTGGTGTACACAGTCCTACATGCTGGGAGGATAACTGCTCCTGGTTTACATATCAATGCACTGGGGTAGTGTACACAGTCCTACATGCTGGGAGGGTAACTGCTCCTGGGTTACAGATCAATGCACTCGGGTGGGGTACACAGTCCTACATGCTGGGAGGGTAACTGCTCCTGGGTTACAGATCAATGCACTGGGGTATTGTAGACAGTCCTACATGCTGGGAGGGTAACTGCTCCTGGTTTACAGATCAATGCACTGGCGTGGGGTACACAGTCCTACATGCTGGGTGGGTAACTGCTCCTGGGTTACAGATCAATGCACTGGGGTATGTACACAGTGCTTCATGTTGGCAGGGTAACTACTCCTGGGTTACAGATCAATGCTCTAGGGTATTGCACACAGTCCTACATGCTGGGAGGGTAACTGCTCCTGGGTTACAGATCAATGCACTGGCGTGGGGTACACAGTCCTACATGCTGGGAGGGTAACTGCTCCTGGGTTACAGATCAATGCACTGGGGTGGTGCACACAGCCCTACCTGCTGGGAGGGTAGCTGCTCTTGGGTGACAGATTAATTCACGGGTGATCACTGCTCAGGTCTCTGTGCTTGGAAGACTATCTGGTTGCTGTTTATGGATAATACAATGATGTGGGATGTACAGCTCCTTGTGCTGGATGGATATGTAGCCTGTGCACGATACATTATGTTGGTGGGGTGGGTAGGGGTGAAAGGTGATGGACAGGTCACAGAGTTCCCCGGAACGTTCTGTCCCCAACATTCTATAACTGACACTCCCCGGAACGTTCTGTCCCTGGCATTCTATAACTGCCATTCCCCGGAACGTTCTGTCCCTGACATTCTATAACTGACGTTCTCCGGAATGTTCTGACCCCGACATTCTATAACTGACATTCCCCGGAACGTTCTGTCCCTGACATTCTATAACTGACATTCCCCGGAACGTACTGTCCCTGACATTCTATAACTGACACTCCCCGGAACGTTCCGTCCC
Source organism: Hemiscyllium ocellatum (assembly GCF_020745735.1). Lineage (NCBI taxonomy): Eukaryota > Metazoa > Chordata > Chondrichthyes > Orectolobiformes > Hemiscylliidae > Hemiscyllium > Hemiscyllium ocellatum. Next base: position 2,428,766 of record NW_026869319.1, read on the forward strand.
TGACATTCTATAACTGACATTCCCCGGAACGTTCCGTCCCTGACATTCTATAACTGACGTTCTCCGGAATGTTTTGACCCCGGCATTCTATAACTGACATTCCCCGGAACGTTCTGTCCCACACATTCTATAACTGACATTCTCCGGAATGTTCTGACCCCGACATTCTATAACTGACATTACCTGGAACGTTCTGTCCCTGACATTCTATAACTGACATTCCCCGGAACGTTCTGTCCCTGACATTCTATAACTGACGTTCTCTGGAATGTTCTGACCCCGACATTCTATAACTGACATTCCCCGGAACGTTCTGTCCCTGACATTCTATAACTGACGTTCCCCAGAACGTTCTGTTCCTGACATTCTATAACTGACACTCCCCAGAACGTTCCGTCCCTGACAATCTATAACTGACATTCCCCGGAACGTTCTGTCCCTGACATTCTATAACTGACGTTCTCTGGAATGTTCTCACCCCGACATTCTATAACTGACATTCCCCGGAACGTTGTGTCCCTGACATTCTATAACTGACATTCCCCGGAACGTTCTGTCCCTGACATTCTATAACTGACATTCCCCGGAACGTTCTGTCCCTGACATTCTATAACTGACGTTCTCCGGAATGTTCTGACACCGACATTCTATAACTGACATTCCCCGGAACGTTCTGTCCCTGACGTTCTATAACTGACACTGCCCGGAACGTTCTGTCCCTGACGTTGTTTGTTTGTGAACGGCCGGATGTCAGTGAATTGAACAAACGATAAGATCCCGAGGGAAGAGATCCCGTTCCAGGGAGAAGGAGACACTGTTCCGAAGGCCCCTCAGGCAGTTATAGGGGTAAATACGTTTTCCCTGCGTTTACATTTCTTCACGACACAGGATCGACCACAATTTAGACCAAAACACAGAAATTCCCAAACTCCATTTGTCTTCAGGAAACTGGGAGAGAATCCTTCAGGACAGCAACGTTCCCATCCTCCGCATTAGGAATTGGGGAGGAGTGACCTGTGTCTGCTCTCGAGTGTGTGGGAATGTTCCAGAAACCATCGGTCCTTATGGATGTGTCTCGGTGTGTTTGGGGAGGGAGGGCTTCTTGTGGTTTCTGTCACATTTTTGTCAGAAATTCTGACCTTCCCATTTGTTTTTCCAGCTCCAATTATTTCAATAAATCCCTGAATACAGGTACACATTTGAAAATCTTACTGGGTCCCCAAACGGGTCCCTTTGCCTCCAGGCAGATGGATAATGGGTTTGTTTTCCTTCCTCACAGTTAACGTAGTGACAATCTACGTCCTGCTTTATAAAGATTGTGGATTATCTCCATGTGTCAGACGTTACCTGGGGGCCATGGCAGCGGCGGATCTCCTGGTCATTATCCTCGACCTGATCCTGAGACATATTCCCATTGTTTATCCGGAACAGTTTTATTTCCTGAAGGACTCCGTCCCCGTGTGTAATATCCACGCCGTCCTGCTTTATGCAGCCACTGACTGCTCTGTCTGGTTCACCGTCACTTTCACCTTTGATCGGTTTGTGGCCATTTGTTGCCAGAAGCTGAAAAGTAAATATTGCAGTGAGAAAACGGCGGCTGTGGTTCTGGGAGCAGTAACTGTGCTGAGCTGTTTAAAGAACATTTCCTGGTATTTTATTCTCACGGATCGGTATTCGCTGGGGAACTTCCCCTGGTTTTGTGAGGCAACATTCGCTGTTCGAGTCTCCATTGTCTGGGTCACAATCGAGTTCCTCCACCACATTCTAACCCCGGGTGTCCCATTTCTCCTGATTCTGCTGCTCAATGTTCTCACCGTCAGACACATTTTCGTGACCAGCAGAGCCCGCAGGAGACTCCGCGCTCACACCAATGGGGACGCTCAGTCTGACACAGAAATGAGAAACCGAAAAAAATCCATCATTTTACTGTTTGTGATCTCGGCCAATTTCATCCTGTTATGGTCAATGTTAATGCTGTTTTCTATATGGAGACGGATGTATAATATTGTGGATACCCCTCTGTATCTCGATCCCTTTGTGCAGGAATTGGGCTTCATGCTGCAGCTCCTCAGTTGCTGCACAAACACCGCGATTTATGCCGTGACCCAGACTAAGTTCAGGCAGCAGCTGAAGAATGTGCTGAAATATCCCTTCACCCAAATCCATCCATCCATCAAATTCCCTCATTAATCACACCATCCGGGATTTTCTCATTTCAGTTCAGTGTTTCAGCGATGGAGCAGCCTGTCGCTATGGTAACAGACTGAGGGGAGCGCTGGTTTGTCCATCCTTATCCCACAGGGGGGTTACAGGGAAACATTTCAATGTTTCTCACAACTCAGGGGCCAGTAAGAAAAGGCACCATCCCACTGACTGTATCCATCACTTCCATTTGTAACCAATAAAAATGTTGATTAAAGCGTGCCGATCAGCAGAGTGACCGAGGTTGTTGTGTGTCTTTGTGTTGGAGAAGCTGAGCTGGAGAGAGACAGACTCAGCCCCAAGTCCTGGTCCTCAGGGAAGGGGAGGGCACCGCGCCCTGAGCTCAGGAGCTGGGTTTAACTCCCTCTGTCCCCCTCCCCATCCTAAAAGAGATGCCAGGAAAAATAGCAAATGCACTGGCAATAATTTTCCAAAATTCACTGGACTCTGTGGCAGTCCCAGCAGATTGGAAAGCAGCAAAACACTGTTTTCAAAAGGAGGTGGATAAAAAATGGGGAATTATATACCAGTTGGTTTATTCCCTGTCGTAGGAAAGATGCTTGGACCTATTATCAAGGAAGAAATAACAGGGAATCTCGATAGAAATTGTCCGATTGGACAGACACAGCATGGATTCATGAAGGGCAAGTCATGCTTGACAAATATTTTGGAATTCTATGAAGACATTTCGAGAAAGGTGGACAACGGGGACCCAGTGGATGCAGTGTACCTAGATTTCCAAAAGTCCATCAACAAGGTGCTGCACAAGAGGTTGTTGCATGATATAAGGGTGCATGGCATTAAGGGTAGAGCATTAGCATGGATAGTAGATTGGTTGACTAATAGGAAGTAATGTGTGGGGATAACTGAGTATTATTCTGGCTGGCAATCAGTGGCAAGTAGTGTGCCTCAGGGATCGGTGTTGGCACTGCAATTATTTACAATTGATACAGATGATTTGAATTTGGGACCACATGTAGGGTGTCAAAGTTTGCATATGACACAAAGATGGTTAGCAGAACAAAGTCTGCGGAGGACTGTGATACTTTGCAGAGAAACATACATACATTGGGTGAGTGGGTTATGGTCTGTTAAATGAAATAGAATGTTTGTCAATGTAAAGTTATACTCTTTGGTTGGAGTAACATAAAAAAAATACTTGAATGTTAAAAAGTTGCATCATTTGCTATACAGAGGCACCTGGGTATCCTTCTGCATGAAGGTTGGTCACCAGTTCAACAATCAATTCAGAAAGCAAATGGATTTTGTCCTTCTTTTCTGAAGGGATTGTTCTCAAAATCAGAAGTTATGTTCCAGCTGTATTGGGTGCTGGTGAGGCCACACCTGGAGTACTCCATGTAGTTTTTATCTCCTTAGTTGAGAAAGTATGTACTGGCACTATAGGGGGTGCAGCGGAGGTTAACTAGGTTGATTCTGGAGTTGAAGGGGTTGGCTTGATTGATCAATCAGAGATTGATAGATTCTTGAGGTCTTGAGGTATTAAGGGCTACGGCGAGAACCCTGGAGTTGAAATGCCCATCAGCCATGACTGAATGGCGGAGTGCACTCGATGGGCCGATTGGCCTTACTTCCACTCCTATGTCTTATGGTCTTATGGCTTAACAGAGACTGAATAGATTGGGATTATATTCATTGGAATTCTGAAGAATGGAAACATATAAAATAATGAATGGAATGGATAAAATAGAAGTAGAGAGTTGTTTCTACTGGCAGGTGAAGCTAGGAGAAGAGGGCATCACCACAAGACTAGAGGCAGCAAACTTAAATCTGAATTGAGAAGGAACTTCTTGACCTCTATGGAATTCATTGCCCAAGGAAGTAGTTGATGCTAGTTCAGTAAACGTTTTTAAAGCTAAGTTAGATTTTTAAAAAATAAATAATTAAGGGACACGGTGAGAACATGGGTAAATGGTTCTGCATCCACGAAATGATCAGCCATGATGTTATTGAATGGTGGAGCAGGTTCGAAGGGCAGGATGGCCTTCTCCTGTACCTAGTTCTTATGTTATACATTCCTCCCTCACTCGTGACTTGGAGGTGCTGGTGTTGGATTGGGATGGACAAAACTAAAATTCCCAGAACACCAGCATATTGGTCAACAGATTGTTCTGGGAGCACTAGCTTTGTTGTTTCTTCATCAGGTGGATTTGAGATGGTGTGGTGTCATTTATAACTTTAGTCCCTCACTCTTGCAACTAATGAACAGCAACAAAACCCGCGAAGAAGTGCGCATGCTCCAGCCAACGCTGGGCCTCGGATGATTGATTTCAGCGGCGGACCAATGGAAAGGCAGGGACAGAGCTGGAGGACCTGGACGGGCAGTTATTACACTGACCAATCAGAATTAATGAGGGGCGGGATTAGACGTGATCATGCTCGTGGTCGGCGCGGTTGGTGCGGCATGTGCCTGGGGAGAGCTGTCGGTAATGAAAGAAATAAACAGCCGGAAGTGGGGCGGGGAGAAACATGGTGCTGCTATGGGCTGAGAGGTTTCACAAACATTTGGTGCACATCGGAAAATACAAATTTGAAACTTAGTCCCATTTTTGCAGAAAACGGGAAAATGCCTCATCTGGCGATTGACTCGACTAAGCGCCGCCATGTTGATTCGGGGCAACGATTCACTGGACACGTGCAGCCGCCATCTTTGTAGGGGGCAAAGTTCAGAGGGGAGTATGTGCAGCTCTCTCTGATAGAGAGTCATGGGGCAGGATTTACAAAGGGCACATTCACACCCAGAGAAATGGATTTCTTTTTCTGGATTTGTTTCGTCATTCATTTAAATGATTTGGATGTGAATAGAGGTGGTACAGTTGGTAAGTTTGCAGGTGACACCAAAATTGTTGGTATTGTGGTCAGTGAAAAGGTCGTCTCTGAATACAATGGGATATTGATCAGATGGGCCAATGGGCTGGGGAGTGGCAGATAGGGTTTAATTTAGATAAATGTGAGGTGCAGCAGTTTAGAAAAGCAAATTCGAGCAGGACTCACACTGAATTGTAAGGTCTTGGGGAGTCTTGCTGAACAAAGAGACCTTGGAATGCAGGTTAATAGTTCCTTCAAAGTAGAGTCACAGGTAGATAGGATAGTGAAGAAGGCATTTGGTATGCTTCCCTTTATTGGTCAGAGCGTTGAGTAAAGGAGCTGGGCAGGACATTGGTTAGGCCACGTTTGGAATATTGTGCGCAATTCTGGTCTCCCTTGTATCAGAAGGAGGCACTGAAACTTGGAAGGTTTGAGAATTGATTTTCAAGGATGTTGCCAGTGTTGGAGGATTTGAGTTGCAGGGAGAGGCATAATAGGCTGGGGCCATATTCCCTGGAGTGCCATAGGCTGAGGTGTGATATTATAGAGGTTTATAAAATCAGGAAGGGCATGGATAGCGTAAATAGACAAGGTGTTTACTTTGGGTTGGTGGAGCCCAGAACTCGAGGATACAGGTTTAGGGTGAGAGGGGAAAATTCAAAAGGGGCCTAAAGGGCCACTAAAATAGTTACATTTAAACGGGATTTGAATAGGAAGAGTTCAGAGGGCCAAGTGCTGGCAAATAGGAATAAATTAGGTTAGAGTATCTACTTGGCATGGACGGTTGGACCGAAGTGTCTGTTTCGGTGCTAGTCATCTCTGACTGTGCGATCACAAAAGTGAACACTGCTCTGATTCCCCTCTGGTCTCCTTGATTTCCACTTCTTCATTATCTAGCCTCCTCAGTCTCTCATTAGTGTATTTTTGCTCTGTTTAGTAATTTACTATTACGTTCACAGACTCTTTTGTAAATGAATTGTCCACTGCTGCTTGGCTCGTGACCAGATGCTGCTCATTATCAAGTATTTTTCCCATAATATCTTTTACAGTCAATAATTCTTTTTTCCCAATAAGCGAGTGTATTTTCCTACTATTTCTGACAGTCAAATTCTGCACCATTTTCATTCCCTATGATTCATATTGCACTCCCTGAAACATTCAGTGTATTTCTCCTTCCAAGGACACTAGTGATCAATGCCAAAGTCATGGTACCTGTGGAGAGGGTAATGTTTGTTATAAGTGACTTCTGTCTAGGTATTCTAAATCTCCGGAGAATAGTCCCTGACACTCGGCTGACTACTCTACACTATGGGTATGATTCAGATCAGCTGGGTTCTGCCTCCACACTCCTCTGATTGCGGACTGTCCTTTAACCCTCGACTTCCGTGTGGCGGACGAACCGCTCTCACACCCAGTCTAAGGGAGACTGTCCACGAGGTCCCGTCCTAGGAGGCGAACTCCAAGCTGTGCACGCCAACCCTTATACCCACCAGCTACCGCTAACCCGTGGCAAATCGAAATACTACGAGACACACAGATGAGGCAACGAATGCTTATTCAAACTTGCAAGTTTGGGTGCTTTCCAAAAAGAAAGGAAATGTTTACAGCAGCAATATTTATACATTATTTTTCACATCTGAAAAGGATAGTAAGAATTCTATTGGCTAAAACATTTCCCGCTTCCCTCTGCCAACCCTTTGATTATCTGTATGTTTCTAATATTCTGTGAGCTTCTATTGTACTATAGCCACCTGTTTCTTACACATTACATTATTTTTAACAATTCTATTGGCTAAAGCATTTCTCGCTTCCCTATGCCAGGCCTCGATTATCTGTATTTCTCTAATATTCTCTGAGCTTCTATTGTAGTATAGCCAAGGTTATCTAGCTTCATAACAGCCTAGTTTTTAAGAATAACAACTTACGTCAGTTCATTCAAGGTTACAAGCCGCCATGTTTTTGACATAACGGTTTCTCCATGTTTCCAGGCTAATTTACATTCAGTCTCAACAGTTAACCCTTACTCGTTAACCCTTAGTCAACTGCAGAAATTACATCACCCATATCAATCCCCCCTGTCGTTTTATACGGTCTGTAATTTCTGCAGCATTATCATGGCCTTTCTATCCCAATCAGCCTCAGGGTCGTCCGCAACAGTCTGGAGGTGAATGCCCACCACTGCACGCGGGTCGCCCTTCATCAGGGCCGTCTAAATAAGGCGGGTAATCAGACCCCGCACACAGGAAATTATACAACAGCCCAAAGCGACTAAGACCCCTGTTACCACCAGGAGCGAAACTATTACTGAGACCATCACCCCCTTCCATTTCCCGAACCACAGCTCCAGCCAGTCCTATCAGTATTTACACCCGAATTTTCTGCTATCCAAGGCTAGCCTATTCTCCCACGCCATCCGACTGGTGGCGTCCAGTTGCTCCGCCAGCCCCTTGACTGCGTCTCTGGTAAAGTTAATAAACCGCCCTTGGCTCTTATGTCTTTCCTGTTCCCCTACTATGTCTTCCTTCTCAAATGCCAGGGTAAATGGAATTGCCAATTGTACAATTGCACATATCCCTTCCCAATCTGGGGGCAGGGTGGGTCTCAACAGTTTCCCTCCACAGTATCACCACAGATCCGCTCGGGGAACCTGTAGTGCTGAATAGTTCCCTCCTTCCTTTGTTGCGGTGACATTGTTAATCTCTGTACACAATGTCAGCTCCCCCAAATCCTGAAAATGTGGGGGGAGCACGTACCTCTTTCGCCTTCAAAGGAGGGAATATCCGAGATAGGGAGGTACAATTCCCATCACTCCATGCAGTCTCTTCCTGATACAGGGCTATCATACATTCCATGACCTGCATGTCCTGCTCCCACCCGAGCGGAAAGGGGGCCACTTGGGCCACTGGCCTGCCGAAGGCACATGCATAGCAATTGCTTCTGTTCAGACTTTACTCATTCTACCCAGGCATTTGCATCCCCATATTCCGTTTCTATTGCGAAAGTCTGTCCCAAGTCCTTTACCTCTGTAACTTTCCAGTGGGTCCCCAGGTTCTTTCTGCCCTACATCAACTCGAAAACAACAGCCAACAAATTGTCCATGTTTTTGTTTATCTTCACCTCAACCCAAACTGGTCCCATGAGGTCTCCTTGATTATCAGGTATATTGGGTGACACTGTCTATCGGGACAATTGCGAGCTGGACGGAAGGGGGACCTGCGTATCGTGACAAGACCTTCATACCCATTACCAGTCCCAAACATGTCAATAAAATGTATCTTTGTACCGAGGTATAGTCTCTGTAAATCTACAGACAAACAATCAACTAAGTTGCATGCATCAGCTTCTATCACTTGTGGATTTTCAGACTCAGGAGCAACCAATGATACATCCACGTAAGAAAAAGACATTTGCCCAAATCCCAGTCGAGCATCATAACTCTGAAACATCATAATGAAGCACAAAACAATTAAACATACAATTCTACAGAAATAATCCCCGCGCTCGCGTCACCACTGTATAATCAGTTACTCAAAGTCTGTTCAGTCTGAGTTTCAGTGCGTCTCGTGTTGATTCGGCTGTCCAGACTCCTTTCTTAACTGGAGAGGGTAGCCAGCCTTTGCCAGCCTTTCTCCGCCGTTCAGTGGTGAGGAGTACTAGAACGGGCCGTCCCACACAAGTTCGAGAGTTTGCTGTTGACAATGTCTGATCAAAACCCATTCACCAGGTTCAATGGTGTGCACAGCGAAATCCAGATTTGGTGTCTGAGTCAGGAGTCCCTGGTGGAGTAAACGAGAAACAGCGAAGCCCAGGGTCTCAACATATTTACATATACACATATCTCGTGACTCAAGCTCTAGGTGATAAACACTCAAACATTCATGCACTAACGAACAGATGACTTTCAGCCAGAAACACAACAAAATGTAATAGCTCCCGTTCCCTCTCTGTAGGTCCTCACACACAGCCGATCGCGCACTCTCTCTTTCTGTCTCTCTCTCTCTCTCTCTCTCTCTCTCTCTCTCTCTCTCTCTCTCTCTCTCTCATATGGTGTTGGTCTCTCTTTCTATGTCTGCCTGTCACTGTCTCCTGCGTCTGCGCGTCGGAGCTCATAGCGACCTCCCCTCGACCACCAGGTCTTCAAGTGCTAACTCTTTTCCCCAACTATCTCCACTCCCAGTCTCCAGTACTGCTGCCTGGGCAGTCCCCATATGGCAAATCGTCCCCCCCTTCCCCGGAGATCACTACTCTACATAGGGAACTGTCCAGGGTCGGTTGTCAGTAATATTTTAATTCTTTCAAGCACATCGCAGTTGTCAAATGTAATGTTTTCCCTGTGTCTGGGCGCATCCGCCCCCGGAGCTCCCGCTCCCTACCTACCGCTGTCCCCCCTTCCCGTACAGTTGTTCAATGCAGCCTCACGCGCCGTATAGCCCCCACAAACTGTCTCAGCGCAATACAGTCTACTTACTGTCTCAACGTCCTGACACTCACTCTCAAGTTACCCATATTAATTCGCATTTGCCCTCAGAGGTTCCGTTCCCCCCTGCCTTATCGGCAGCCTATTTCTTTGTACATCGAGCCTGGAGCCCCTGCTCCCCTGCCTCATTTTCCTGAAGGTGGATACCATCCCTTATGTGAATTTGGAATTGTTCTAACTTATTACTACCTCGCACTCAATCTCATTAATGGTCCTCCTTTCCATCCTTAAGTTCTAATAAATTACCATCAAAAATAACACACTTAATCAAATGACAATCAACAAGTTTTAAACATAAAACCATTAACAAACAGATGAATTCAAGCCAGAGCACAAAGTGTTAAACTGCTTGTGAGCTGAGAAGCCTTCTGCCAGATGCTTTCTCACAGACACACTGATAAAGCTTGCAGCAGTAGCTTCCTCTCTCTCTTTTTGAGATATGACACATAGTTTCTTACTTCCACAACTCCACACAGATTTTCGCAGAGAATTTCACACAAAAAGATTCATACATAAACACAAATTCTCACATCCACAAAGACTATTTTTTTTCACAATCAGATTTACACACACACAGAGATCCTCTCTCTCTTAGCAGCTTCCGTTCGTTCTTCCTAATCGGGCCGGCCCATCTCTTTCACACATACATAAATATTCAGACTTAGATATCCACCTTATCTATCCGACTCCTTTCCCTATTCACATTCCATCCCGTAGATGCCCTCTCTCTCTCTCCGTAACTCCGGGCATTCTCGTTTGAATTGACCTAGTTTCCCACAGTGATAACATCCTGCGGGTTTCGGCCTCCATTGTCCATAGCCCTTACCCTGGACATTCCACTTCTCTTCACCACCCTTCTGCCAACTTCCTCTATCCCTTCCGCGACTTCCTTTTGTCCTTCATTCATCCTCCCGGGGGACTCACAGTCCTCCCTAACTACTGCTACCATTATCTTAGCCTTCCGTTCCTCCACCATTATGTCTCTCTATACAAATACCTTCTGAGCCTCCTGTAATGATCCTAACTCCCGCTCCCGTCCTTTATCTTCTGTAAGTTCAAAAACAGACATTAACTCAGCCCACATATACAGACTGGGCCTCAAAAATAAATTAATTTGTTCTGACAATCCTATCGGATTCTCAACCAGGACCGTCATTTCCTTTTAAATGTTCCGACCTCCCCACTGGTGAGGGGGTCACACACAAACCCAATCTCCTTGTCCCCTATTGGCACTTCCTTCTTTTAAGAAATATTGCAATGTTCCTAGCTTCCCATATTCTCAAACACCAATTTATCAATTCATGCTTGACTAACTTTAAAGCCTGTTCCTAACTTGTTAACATATTTATATATTCACGTCCATTTATTCAGTATTTAATATTTAAAATGTAAAATGCATACAGTTCCCAATGTTGAAATCCACTGTAATCACCCAGATTTAGTACCCTAATTTAGATCCAAAATTAGTTTTCTTACGTACTCCTGACCAATCATTTCTCAATTACAATACTTTAGGTCGTAAAATAATCAGAGCTGTCTGACAATAATCTGTCAATTCAAGTTAAAAAAAATTCTAATGGCCGAATCCAAGGTCTCAGATAATAACCATGGAAGTTATCGTTTTTTTTATCGACAACCTACTGTTGAAGTGAAACTTCAACTGTCCTTCATATATTGCTTTTATGTAAAAATAAAAGAGATTAGTAAGAAAAGGATAGTTAGGGATTCATGACTTGTAAAGAACAGAAGTTATTAACCTTAAAAAACTCATGTTAAGTTTACATAAAAATCACATTTAAAACAATCCTGGAACTCAAGGTCCAGTGAATAAAACTTACTCATTCAATCACCAACAAACAAATGTGCATTCAAGCCAAATCACAAAGCGTTAGACTTTCACATTCAATCACCAACAAACAAATGTGCATTCAAACCAAATCATAAAGGGTTAAATGTTTTGCTAGCTGTACACGCGCTCTCTCTCTCTCTCGTTCTCTCTCTCTCTCTTACTCTCTCTGCCGTTCTTACTGCAAGCTGCTGATAAAAATAAACTTCAGTTGTCCCCCTTATACTGCTTCTATGTAAAGATAAAAGGGACCATCCAGAAACGGGGTTCAACACTATCAGTTTGTAACTAATCTCTTCCGCCCTCCACAATCTCTGTAGAATCTTCAACTTTAAAAGAAATCATGTCCTTTTCTTTTCAGTCCCGACTCTTGTAGGGACCCCAGTTTTCCAATTTTCGTCCCAACGGACTATCGGGGGGGAATTTTCGGGGTTTCGTCTTCCCGTTCATTTTTCGACCCGGAACATTGGCCACCCATGGTTGGTCTTCAGGTTAACCTATCTTCTATATTCCGGTTACTTAGTCAACCCTTTGTTTCCCGGTTACCTAGTTAACTCTTAATTTCCCGGTTACCTGTCACAACCACGGAGTCGACAAGGCAGTGTACACTTCTCTCAATAATCCTGCGAAAACCCCAAATACCAGAGAAGGTTCTTACCTTGATCCGTGCACGGAGTTGTCCGACTCAAAATAAAAACTTCAACCTGTTACCTTATTGTGCGCGCTACCTATTTACTTCGATGGCTCAAATATCTGTGTGTGTCGTAACGTCCCGGAATCGTCCAGAGCCTCCCGTAGAGGGACTAAAGTCCCTGTGGGGAGTTCTTTTTTATCCCGGATGAGCCCCCAAATTTGTTATAAGTGACTTCTGTCTAGGTATCCTAAATCTCCGGAGAATAGTGCCTGACACTCGGCTGACTACTCTACACTATGGGTATGATTCGGATCAGCTGGATTCTGCCTCCACACTCCTCTGATCGCGGACTGTCCTTTAACCCTCGACTTCCGTGTGGCGGACGAACCGCTCGCACACCCAGTCTAAGGGAGACTGTCCACGAGGTCCCGTCCTAGGAGGCGAACTCCAAGCTGTCCGCACCAACCCTTATACCCACCAGCTGCCGCTATCCCGTGGCAAATCGAAATACTATGAGATGCACAGATGAGGCAACGAATGTTTATTCAAACTTGCAAGTTTGGGTGGTTTCCAAATAAAAAGAAAGGAAAGGCGCACAACGAAATGTTTACGGCAGCAATATTTATACATTATTTTTCACATCTGAAAAGGATAGGAAGAATTCTATTGGCTAAAACATTTCCCGCTTCCCTCTGCCAACCCTTTGATTATCTGTATGTTTCTAATATTTTATGAGCTTCTATTGTACTATAGCCACCTGTTTCTTACACATTACATTATTTTTTATCAATTCTATTGGCTAAAGCATTTCTCGCTTCCCTATGCCAGGCCTCGATTATCTGTATTTCTCTTATATTCTGTGAGCTTCTATTGTAGTATAGCCAAGGTTACCAAGCTTCATAACAGCCTAGTTTTTACGAATAACAACTTACGTCAGTTCATTCAAGGTTGCAAGTCGCCATGTTTTTGACATATCAGTTTCTCCATGTTTCCAGGCTAACTTACATTCAGTCTCAACAGTTAAACCTTACTCGTTAACCCTTAGTCAACTGCAGAAATTACATCACCCATACCATTCCCCCATTCTATCAGATCAAGGCTGGGCCAACCCAGACCTCAACACCTCTTTTATGCTTGATCCGCATAACCCTCAACTACTCAATATTTTAAAGATCTATCTGCCCTCCTTTTAAAATAATTTGTGATAGAATCATAGGTTCCCTACTGTGTGGAAACAGGCCCTTCAGCCCAACAAGCCAGAACAACCCTCCGAAGAGTAACCCAACTATTCTCCTCCCAGATTTAACTTTCACAATTGTTTGTGTGAGAAAATTCTTGCCATTCACTGAGAGAAAAAAGTCTTTAATTTTTCTAAAATGAATGTTCCCTTGTGTAATGTCCCCTAGTTTAAGACTTCATTGGTGCGAGAAGATCTAGTCAACATCCACCCTGTCAAGCTCCTCAGAATCTTGTTTCCAAAAGATCACCTCTGCTTATCTATTCTTGATAGGTCAACCCTTTCATGCTCGAAGCAGCTAAGTGAATCTTTTTTGAATGGTCTCCGATGTTGGTTAATCCTTTATTAAATATGGGAGCTAACATTGTATTCAGCACTGCAAGTGAGGACTCAGCAACAGCCAGTGTGGTTTACCAATCCTCAATCCATGCTAATACATTACCCCGATACCATGAGCTCCTAAATTGTGCAATTAACTTTTATGTAGCACACTATCGTATGCATTTTTAAAATCCAAATACAGAAGATCATTGGATTGCCCTTTATCAGCCCTGCTAGTTATCTCCTCAATGAACTGTCGCAAATTTGTCAAATATAGTTTCTCTTTCACAAAACCCAGTCGAACATGTTTAATGATAAGCTTTTCTAAATGTCCTGCTATTTCTTACTTTAATATTTGACTCTGTGGATTCTTACAGTAGATTTGCTAAGTATGATACCCCTCTCTTAAATCCATGCGGACTCTATCCAATTCTGTCACTGTTCAGTGAGAAACTTGAGTGTACTCCAATATAGTTACTAAATGTATCTGTCGTCATTTTGAAAAATTGATTACTTATAAATGCTGGACCCATGAAACATCAATGAATTCGTGACTCCGAATTTGGGTTATAATGTTTTTTTCTGTTAATTCCTTTTTATACTGTGTTATGCAGACAGCACCAAGTGATCACTCTTAATTGTGCGTAACTTTGAAAATAATATATTTTAAAAATGGCATCCCAAAATGCTGCCTTATTATTGTGCAAGGAGGATTTTGCATTTAATAGTTTGCGATAAAATTGAACAGCTTTTTGCTGCAATTTGGCCAGACTGCAGGTTACTTTGGAGTGCCTCACCTTGAGAGTGTTCCCAGATATCGCGCAGCTGCAGTATTTTGTTTTGCACTCACCTATATTTTGTTCTCAATTGTTTCTTTGTGAAAGATTACAAAATTAACACGGATGTACCCTCACCCTGACCACTTCACCCTCATTGCATCACCGCCACACTGACACTCTCATAATCACTCTATCACTGTCACACTGATCCCCTCACACTCACTCCAACACCGTCACCCGAACGCCCTCTCACTCACTCATCACCGCAACCATGACCCCCTCACACTCACTCCATCACCGTCACCCTGACCCCCTCTCACTCACTCATTAAAGCCAAAATGAGCCCCACACACTCACTCCATCACCATCACCCTGACCCCCTCAAACTCACTCCATCACCGTTACTCCGTCCCTCTCACGCTCACTCCATCGGCGTCACACCGACCACCACACACTCACTCCTTCACCGTCACCCTGACCACCTCACAATCACTCCATTAACCTCACCATGACCACTTCACCCATGCCTGCATCACCACCACACTGATACTCTCATACTCACTCCATCACGGTCACACTGATCCCCTCACACTCACTCCATCACCGTCACCCTAACGCCCTCTCACTCACTCATCACCGCAAGCATGACCCCCTCACACTCACTCCATCACCGTCACCCTAACCACCTCTCACTCACTCATTACCGCCACCATGAGCCCCTCCCACTCAAAACTTCTCAATCACCCTGACCAACTCAAACTCACTCCATCACTGTTACTTCATCCCTCTCACACTCACTCCATCGGCGTCACACTGACCACCACACACTCACTCCTTCACCATTACCCTGACCACCTCACAATCAATCCATCACTATCACACTGATCCCCTCAAACTCAATCCATACCCATCACTCTGTCCCTCTCACACTCACTCCATCGCCGTCACACTGACGCCTCACACTCACTCCATTATCATCACACTGACCCCTCACACTAACTTCATCACCGTCATCCTGACCACCTCACAATCACTCCATTACCCTCACCGTGACCACTTCACCCTCACTGCATCACCGCCACACTGACACTCTCATACTCAGTCCATCACTGTCACACTGATCCCCTCACACTCACTCCATCACCGTCACCAGAACGCCCTCT
Source organism: Hemiscyllium ocellatum (assembly GCF_020745735.1). Lineage (NCBI taxonomy): Eukaryota > Metazoa > Chordata > Chondrichthyes > Orectolobiformes > Hemiscylliidae > Hemiscyllium > Hemiscyllium ocellatum. The sequence continues at coordinate 2,444,251 of NW_026869319.1, forward strand.
CACTCATCACCGCAACCATGACCCCCTCACACTCATTCCATCACCGTCACCCTAACCCCCTCTCAGTCACTCAATACTGCCAACATGAACCCGTCACACTCACTCCATCAACGTCACCCTGACTCCCTCAAACTCACTCCATCACCGTTACTCCATCCCTCTCACATTCACTCCATCGGCGACACTCCGACCACCACACACTCACTCCTTCACCGTCACACTGACCACCTCACAATCACTCCATTACCCTCACCCTGACCACTTCACCCTCACTGCATCACCGCCACACTGACACTCTCATAATCACTCCATCACTGTCACACTGATCCCCTCACACTCACTCCATCACCGTGACCATTTCACACTCACTCCATCACCGTCACCCTAACCCCCTCTCAGTCACTCAATACTGCCAACATGAACCCGTCACACTCACTCCATCAACGTCACCCTGACTCCCTCAAACTCACTCCATCACCGTTACTCCATCCCTCTCACATTCACTCCATCGGCGACACTCCGACCACCACACACTCACTCCTTCACCGTCACACTGACCACCTCACAATCACTCCATTACCCTCACCCTGACCACTTCACCCTCACTGCATCACCGCCACACTGACACTCTCATAATCACTCCATCACTGTCACACTGATCCCCTCACACTCACTCCATCACCGGCAAAATGACCATTTCACACTCACTCCATCACTGTCACCCTAACCCTCTGACACTCACTCCATTACCGTCACTCCGTCCCTCTCATACTCAGTCCATCGACGTCACACTGACGACCACACTCTCACTCCTTCACCATCACCCCGACCCCCTCACACTCATTCCTTCACCATCATCCTGACGCCCTCACACTCACTCCATCACCATCACCCAGACCCGCTCACACTCACTCCATCACCGTCGCTCTGTCCCTCTCACATTCACTCCATCAGCGTCACACTGACCACCACACACTCACTCCTTCACCATCACTCTGACCACCTCACAATCACTACAACACTATCACACTGGTCCCCTCACACTCAATCCATCACCATCACTCTGTCCCTCTCACACTCACTCCATCGCCGTCCCACTGACTCCTCACACTTACTCCTTTATCGTCACCCTGACCACCTCACAATCACTCCATCACCATCACCCTAAACGCCTCTCACTCAGTCAACACAGCCAACATGAACCCCTCACACTCACTCCATCACCGTCACCCTAACGCCCTCTCACTCACTCATCACCGCAACCATGACCCCCTCACACTCACTCCATCACCGTCACCCTAACCCCCTCTCACTCACTCAATACTGCCAACATGAACCCGTCACACTGACTCCATCAACATCACCCTGACCCCCTCAAACTCACTCCATCATCGTTACTCCATCGCTCTCACACTCACTCCATCGGCGACACACCGACCACCACACACTCACTCCTTCACGGTTACCCTGACCACCTCACAATCACTCCATTACCCTCACCATGACCACTTCACCCATGACTGCATTACCGCCACACTGACACTCTCATACTCACTCCATCACAGTCACACTGACCCCCACACACTCACTCCATCACCGTCACCCGAACCCCCTCTCCCTCACACATTACCGCCACCATGAACCCCTCACACTCACTCCATCACTGTTACTCCATCCTTCTCACACTCACTCCATCGCCGTCTCACTGACCCCTTACACTCACTCCATTATAATCACACTGACCCCTCACACTCACTCCATCACCGTCACCCTGACCACCTCACAATCTCTCCATCACCGTCACTCTGACCAATTCACCCTCACTGCATCACCGTCACACTGACACTCTCATACTCATCAATGTCACACTGATCCCCTCACACTCATTCCATCACCGTCACCATGACCCCCTCACACTAACTCCATCACCGTCACTCTGACCCCTCACACTCACTCCATCACCGTCACCATGACCGCCACACACTCACTCCATCGCTGTCACACCGGCCCTCTCACACTCACTCCACTACTGTAACCCTGATCCACTCACTCATTCCAACACCAGCTCCCTGAACCCCTCACACTCACTCTATCCATGTCACACTGACCCCTCACACTCACTCCTTCACCGTCACACTGACCCCCTCACACTCACTCTATCACAGTCACCCTGAACCCGTCACACTCACTCCATCACTGTAAAACTGATCCCCTCACACTCACTCCATCAGGCTCACGCTGCCCCCTCACATTCACTCCATCACTCTCACCCTGACCCCTCACACTCATTCCATCACCGTCAGTCTCACCCCCTCACACTCACTCCATCACTGTTACCCTTCAACCTTCACACACTCCATCACCGTCACACTGACCCCTCACACTCACACCTTGACCGTCACCCTGACCCCCTCACATTCACTCCATCACTATTACACTTAAACCCTCACACTCTCCATCATCGTCACACTGAACCCCTCGCACTGACTCCAAAGCCGTCATCATTTGCGATCTTGACCCCCTCACCATCACCCCATCACGGACACACTGACCCTCTGACACTCACTCCATTACCGTCACTCCATCCCTCACACACTCAGTCAATCTACGTCACACTGACCACCAGACTCTCACTCCTTCACCATCACCCCGACCCCCTCACACTCATTCCTTCACCATCATCCTGACCCCCTCACACTCACTCCATCACCGTCACTCCGTCCCTCTAACATTCAAACCATCGGCGTTACACTGACCACCACACACACATTCCTTCACCATCACCCTGACCACCTCACAATCACTCCAACACTATCACACTGATCCCCTCACACTCAATCCATCACCATCACTCTGTCCCCCTCACACTCACTCCATCGCCGTCACACTGACCCCTCACACTCACTCCATTATCATCACACTGACCCCTCACACTCACTCCATTATCATCTCACTGAGCCCTCACACTCACTCCATCACCGTCACCCTTAACACCTTACACTCAATCCATCACCATCACTCTGTCCCCCTCACACTCACTCCATCGCCATCACACTGACCCCTCACACTGATATGGTTAATGTAATTTCTGCAGTTTCATGCATTCACACACACACACACACACACACACACACACACACACACAACACACACACACACCTCACACATAACCCACACACACACACCTACACACACACTCACTCACACACACACACACCTACACACACACTACACACACACACTCTCACACTCTCACACACATACATACACACACACACACACTCACACACATACACACACCTACACACACACTCACTGTACTAAAACTGAGGTTTAATGAATAAAAGCTAAATTATGAAACTAATGATCGACTAGGCCATAATGAAGCATGAACTAGAAGTCACCTCTGTTATGCCAGGAACATAGTAACCTTGGGCAAGAAACCAAGGAATGCTTCAGTTAGACACAGAGGGCAAAATACAATGAAAGCTCTTTTCATGACATACACAAAAATCAATAAATGTTATAACTAGTAGAGAACATGAAGATGATAAGAGAAGATACCAAATAGCAGAAATTGTAAAATAATATAACATTTTAATTAAAGAAATTGGCAGAGAAAAGCGTGAAATGCTTTAACCAATGGAATTGTCATTAATGATTTTTAATGTAAGAAAAATCCATAGCGTGAGATGTTTAAAACAATGAAATTATCACCAATGCATTTGAATGGAAAAATAATGTATAAGTATTAGTGCTGTAAAATCTCCCGTTGCGACTTCCGAAGTCCTTTTTGGAACTCACCCAATCTTAGAAGATTGAATAAACATCTGTTGCTCCATCTGTGTGTGTCTCGCAGTATTTTGATTTGCCACGAGAGAAGTGATAGCCGGTGGGGATAAGGGCTGATACCAGTCAACTTGGAGTTCTCCTTTTTGAACTTAACCTTGCGGTCAGTCTCCCTTGATACAAGGGTTAAAGGACAGTCCGCGGTTGGCAGAGTTCGGAGGCAGGACCCGGTTGTTCTGATTCAGATCCCTAGAGTTAGAATAGTTAGCCAAGTGTCAGGAACTATTCTCCGGAGATTCAGAAAGCCTAGACAGAATTCACTTATAACAACACTCACTCCATTATCATCACACTGACCCCTCACACTCACTCCATTATCATCACACTGACCCCTCACACTCACTCCATCACCGTCACCCTGACCACCTCACAATCACTCCATCACCATCACTGCATCACCGCCACCCTGACACTCTCATACTCACTTCATCACCGTCACCGTGACCCACATTCACTCACTCAATCACCATCACACTGGCCCACCCACACCCACTCAATCACGGTCAACCTGACCCCTCACACTCACTCCATCACCGTCACCATGCCCGCCACACACTCACACTATGTCTGTCACACCGGCCAACTCACACTCACTCAATCATTGTCACCCTGCTCCCCTCACACTCACTCCAACATCAGATCCCTGAACCCCTCACACTCACTCCATCACTGTCACACCGACCCCTCACACACACTCCATGTCGTTACCCTGACCCCCTCACACTCACTCCATCACTGTAACCCTTACACCATCACACATTCCTTCACCGTCACACTGACCCCCTCACACTCACTCTATCATAGTCACCCTGACCCCGTCACACTCACACCATCACTGTCAAACTGACCCCCTCACACTCACTCCATCACCTTCAGGCTGATCCCATCACACTCATTCCATGCCCATCTCCCTGCCCCCTTCACATTCACACAATCACTCTCACCCTGACTCCCTCACCCTGACTCCATCACTGTCTGACTGAACCCCTCATACTCACTAAATCATCGTCACACTGACCATTTCACCCTCACTCCATCACTGTCACACTGACCACCTCACATTCAATCCACCACCGTCAGTCCATCCCACTCACACTCACTTCATCGCCATCACACTGACCCCCTGACGCTCACTCCATCGCCATCACCCTGACCTCCTCACACTCACTCCATTACCGCCATTACATTATATTAGATTAGATTTCTTATCTTGACCCCCTCACACTCACTCCATCACGGACACCCTGACCCTCTGACACTCACTCCATTACCGTCACTCGGTCCCTCTCATAATCAGTCCATCGACGTCACACTGACGACCACACTCTCACTCCTTCACCATCACCCCGACCCCCTCACACTCATTCCTTCACCATCATCCTGATCCCCTCACACTCACTCCATCACCATCACCCAGACCCGCTCACACTCACTCCATCACCGTCGCTCTGTCCCTCTCACATTCACTCCATCAGCGTCACACTGACCACCACACACTCACTCCTTCACCATCACCCTGACCACCTCACAATCACTCCAACACTATCACACTGATCCCCTCACACTCAATCCATCACCATCACTCTGTCCCTCTCACACTCACTCCATCGCCGTCCCACTGACTCCTCACACTCACTCCTTTATCGTCACCCTGACCACCTCACAATCACTCCATCACCATCACCCTAAACGCCTCTCACTCAGTCAACACAGCCAACATGAACCCCTCACACTCACTCCATCACCGTCACACTGACCACTTCGCCCTCACTCCATCACCACCACACTGACACTCTCATACTCACTCCATCACTGTCACACTGATCCCCTCACACTCACTCCATCACCGTCACCCTAACCCCCTCTCACTCAGTCATCACCGCCACCATGACCCCCTCACACTCACTCCATCACCGTCACCCTGACCCCTCGCACTCACTCCATCACCGTCACACTGACCCCCTCTCACTCCATCACTGTTACCCTTACACCCTCACACACTCTATCACCGTCACACTGATCCCCTCACACTCACTCCATCTCTGTGACACAATCCCCCTCACTCTCACTCAAGCAATGTCACCCTGACCCCTCACACTTATTCCATCACCGTCACCATGATCCCCTCACACTAACTCCATCACCGTCACACTGACCACCTCACACTCACTCCATCACCGCCACCCTTACACCCTCAAACATCACTGTCACACCAGCCCACTCACACTCAATCCACCACTGTCACCCTGACCCCTTCCCACTCACTCCACCACCGTCACTCTATCCCTCTTACACTCACTCCATCACCATCACACGGACCCCCTCATGCTCAATCTGTCACCATCACACTGACTCTCTCACACTCACTCCATCACCATCACCCTGACCCACTCACAGTCAATCCATAACCGTCACCCTGACCCCTCACACTCATTCCATCACCGTCACCCTGACCCCTCACACTCTCTGCATCACCGTAACACTGATCCCCACACATTCACTCCAACACCGTGAACCTGACCCTCTCACACTCACTCCAGCACGGTCACCCTGAACCCCTCACACTCACTCCATCACCGTTACCAGGACCCCCCCACAATCACTCCATCACGATCACCCTCACCTGAAACTCAATGCATCACCGTCACCCTGATGCTCCCACACTCACTCCATCACTGGCAAACTGACTATCTCACACTCACTCCATCACTGTCACCCTGACGCTCTCACACTCACTCCATCACTGTCACCCTGACCCCCTACACTCACTCCATCACCGTCACCCTTAACCCGTTACACTCACTCCATCACCGTCACTCTGTCCCAATCACACTCACTTCATCGCCGTCACACTGATCCCCTGACGCTCACTCCATCACCGTCACTCTGACCCCCTCACACTCATTCCATTACCGTCATTAGATTAGATTAGATTAGATTTGCGATCTTGACCCCCTCACACTCACTCCATCATGGACAACCTGACCCTCTGACACTCACTCCATTACCGTCACCCAGTCCCTCTCACGTTCACTCCATCGGCGTCACACTGACCACCACACTCTCACTCCTTCACCATCACCCTGACCCCCTCACATTCATTCCTTCACCATCAGCCTGACCCCCTCACACTCACTCCATCACCAACACCCTGACCCCCTCACACTCACTCCATCACCGTCACTCCATCCCTCTCACATTCACTCCATCGGCGTCACACTGTCCATCACACACTCACTCCTTCACCATCACCCTGACCACCTCACAACCACTCCATCACTATCACACTGATCCCCTCACACTCAATCCATCACCATCACTCTGTACCTCTCACGCTCACTCCATCGCCGTCCCACTGGCCCCGCACGCTCATTCCATTATCGTCACCCTGACCACCTCGCAATTATTCCATCACCATTACACTGACCACTTCACCCTCACTCCATCACCACCACACTGACACTCTATACTCACTCTGTCACTGTCACACTGATCCCCTCACACTCACTCCATCACCGTCACCCTAACCCCCTCTCACTCAGTCATCTCCGCCACCATGACGCCTCCACACTCACTCCATCACTGTCACCCACATCCCTCACACTCCTCCATAACGTCATACAGACCCCTCGCACTCACTCCCTCACCGTCACCCTGACCTCCTCACACTCACTCCATCACAGTCACACAGTCCCTCTCGTACTCATCGATCTCTGTCACCCTAATCCCCTCACACTCACTGCATCACTGTCACCGTGACCCTTCACACTCACTCCATCACTGTCACACTGACCACCTCACACTCACTTCATCACCGTCACCGTGACCCACATTCACTCACTCCATCACCGTCAAACTGGCCCATGCACACCCACTACATCACGGTCACCCTGACCCCCTCATACTCACTCCATCACTGTCACACTGACCCCTCCCACTCACTCCTTGACCGTCACCCTGACCCCCTCACACTCACTCCATCACTGTTACCCTTACACCCTCTCACACTCCATCACCGTCACACTGACCCGCTCACACTCACTCCATGTCTGTCACACAATCCCCGTCACACTCACTCAATCACTGTCACCCTGACCCCCTCACATTCACTTTCTCACACTCGCCCTGACCCCGTCACACTCACAACATCACTGTCAAACTGACCCTCTCACAGTCACTCCATCGCCGTCACACTGACCCCTCACATTCACTCCATCACTCTCTCCCTGATCCCCTCACACCCACTACATCACAGTCACACTGACCCTCTCATACACATAGATCTCTGTCACCCTAATCCCCTGACACTCACTGCATCACTGTCACCGTGACCCCCTGACACTCACTCCATCACAATCTCCCTGAACCCCTCACACTCACACCATCATTGTCACACTGTTCCGCTCACATTCACTCCCTCACCGTCACCTTGACCCCCTCACACTCATTTCTTCATCGTCAAACAGTCCCACACACACTCACAACATCACCGTCAGTCTGACAACCTCACACTCACACCATCTGCGTCACACTGATCCCCTCACACACACTCAATTGCCACCATCCCGACCCTCTCACACACACTCCATCACCGTCATCCTGACCCTCACACACTCCATCATTGTCGCTCTGACCCATTCACACTCACTCTATCACCGTCACCCTGACCCCCTCATACTCACTCCATCATTTTTACCCTGACCCCCTCACACTCACTCCATCACAGACAAACTGACCATCTCACACTCACTCCATCAGTGACACCCTGACTCGCTCACACTCACTCCATCACCAACACCCTGACCCCTCACACTCACTCCATCACTGTCACCCTGACCACTCACACTCACTCCATCACCGTCACCCTGACACCCTTACACTCACTCCATTAACGTCATCTTGACACCCTTACACTCCTGATGAAGGGCTCTGGCTCGAATCGTCGAATTTCCTGTTCCTTGGATGCTGCCTGACCTGCTGTGCCTTAACAAGCAACACATTTTCACCCCTTACACTCACTCGACTACCGTCACCATGACCCCCTCACACTCACTCCATCACCGTCACTCTGACCCCTCACACTCACTCCATCACCGTCACCATGACCGCCACACACTCACTCCATCACTATCACACCGGCCCACTCACACTCACTCCACCACTGTAACCCTGATCCACTCACACTCACTCCAACAACATCTCCCTGAACCCCTCACACACACTCCATCAATTTCACACTGACCCCTCACACTCACTCCTTCACCGTCACACTGACCCCCTCACACTCACTCTATCACAGTCACCCTGACCCCGTCACACTCACTCCATCACTGTAAAACTGACCCCCTCACACTCCGTCCATCACGCTCACGCTGACCCCCTCACACTCACTCCATCGCCGTCACCCTGCCCCCCTCACAATCATTCCATCACTCTCACCCTGACCCAGTTACACTCACTCCTTCACCATCACCCTGACCCCCTCAAACTCACTCCTTCACCATTACCGTGAACCCCTCACACTCACTCCATTAACGTCACTCCGACCCTCTCACACTCACTCCATCGGCTTTACACTGACCACTACACACTCACTCCTTCATCATTACCCTGACCACCTCACAATCACTCCATCACTATCACACTGATCCCCACACACTCAATACATCACCATCACTCTGTCTCTCTCACACTCACTGCATCGCCATCACACTGACCCCTCACACTTACTCTATTATCATCACACTGACCCCTTACAACTCACTCCACCACCGTCACGCCGACCACCTCACGATTACTCCATCACCTTCACCCTTACCACTTCACCCTCACTGCATCACCGCCACACTGACACTCTCATACTCACTCCATCACTGTCACAATGATCCCCTCACACTCACTCCATCACCGGCAAACTGACCATCTCACACTCACTCCATCACTGTCACCCTGACTCTCTCACACTCACTCCATCACCATCACCCTGACCCCCTCATACTCACTGCATCACTGTCACACTGATCCCCTCCCACTCACTCCAACACCAGCTCCCTCAACCCCTCACACTCACTCCATCACCGTCACACTGACCGCCTCACACTCACTCCATCACTGTTACCCTTACACCCTCACACACTACATCACCATCACACTGACCCCCTCACACTCACTTCATTACCGTCACCGTGACCCACATTCACTCACTCCATCACCGTCACACTGGCCCACTCACACCCACTCCATCACGTTCACCCTGACCCCTCATACTCACTCCATCCTCTCACACTCACTCCATCATTGTTACACTGACTCCATCACACGCACTCTATCACTGTCAACCTGACCCCCACACACTCACCCGATCACTGTCACACTAAACCCTCACATTCACTCCATCACGGTCACCCTGACCCCCTCATACTCACTCCATCCCCTTCACACTGACCCCCTCACACTCACTCCATCATCATCACACTGACTCCCTCACACTCACTCTATCACCGTCACCCTGACCCCCTCGCACTCACTCTATCACCGTCACACTGACCCCCACTCACTCACTCGATCACTGTCACCGTAACCCCTCACACTCACTCCATCACCGCCACCCTTATACCCTCAAACTCACTCCATCACTGTCACCGTGACACACACACACTCACTCCATCACCGCCACACTTACGCCCTCAAACATCACTGTCACACCAGCCCACTCACACTCACTCCATCACTGTCACCCTGATCCCCTCCTTCTCACTCCATCACCATCACACTGACACTCTCACACTCACTCCATCACCGTCAACCTGCTTATCTCCCCACTCACTCCATCACTGTCACCCTGCCGATGTCACACTCACTTGATCCCTGTCACCCTGCCCCCTCACACTCACTCCATCACTGTCACTCTGACCTTCTCACACTCACTCCATCAGCATCACCATCACCCTGACACCTCACTCTCAGTATGTCACACATTGCCCCACACCACCCTCACTATCTCGCTCACCACCACTCTCTCTACCACCATCACACACACTGCCCCACACCACCCTCACCGTCACGCTCACCCTCACACGCTTCATCACCATCACACGCACTTCCACACCACCCTCACCGTCACGCTCACCCGAACACACTCCACCACCCTCACACACACTTCCCCACAATACCCACCACGGTAACGCTCACCCCCACACACTCCCCTACCGTCACTTTCACTCTCCAGCCCAGTCGCCCACCATCACACTCACTCCACAACACAATGCCCCACTGTCATGCTCAGTCACCCTGCACAAAGCCTCATCATCAGACTCACTCAAATACACTCTCCCCAACTATATCGCTCACTCTGCCACACATAGCTCCACCCTGACTCTCAGACCCCGTGCACTCCCCCACCTACACGTTCACTCTCCCACACACTCCCATTGTCCCGTTCACTCCCCTGTACAAACTCCCATCATCACACTCACTTCTCCACACTCTCCCGCACCGTCACGCTCTCTCCCGCATTCATTCCCCCACCACCAGGCTCACTTCGTCGCACACTCCCCCACCATCACACTCACTACCCCACACATTCCGCCACCATCAGTTTCACTGCCTCGCACACTCCCCCAGCATCATACTCACACGCCTTCACATTCCCCCACCATCATACTCAATTCCCCAAACTCTCCCCCACCATCACACTCAATCCCTCACACACTTCCCCAGCATCACACTCACACGCCCATGCAGTGTCCCACCATCATACTCCTCATACACCTTAAACTGAACTCCTGCCTGTGAACTCCGACCCAGTTGATGCCTTCTAAATGGCCTTTAACCCCATCCCAATTATATTCCCTGACAAACAGGCAGTATGTCCCACAAAATGTGTTCTGTTTGTGATATCCTGTTGTACCAGTCTCAGCCACAGCCTACGGTGCCACTCCACCTGTCACCCCCTAGTAACGGCTGGTGTTATGTCCCCGAGCAATGGCGTTTGGCCCAAGCTCCATACAGTTGCACTGGCAATGGCCTGACATGTCGTCTCAATCTCTGTTCCCTAACATCGGAAAGAAGATCGACAACCCTCTTCTGTTCCCCCAGCACCGAAGGATTCCAGGAAGACAGTAACATTGGGAGGTTATGATCGTAAGATGGAGAGAGAGTGAATGAGATTGGGGTAGACGAGAGTGAAATTGAGTGTGCAAATGGGAAAAGGAGAGAGAAAAAGCAGTGCAGTGTGAGAGTGGGAGGGATATAGGGAGGGAGAGTGACAAAGTGAGCAAGGTGAATTTTGCTGAGAGCCAAGTTGGAGTGGGAGACCAAGAAGGGAAAGTAAGGACAGAGGGAGTTTAACCCAGCTCTTGAGCTCAGGGCCCGGTGCCCTCCCCTTCCCTGAGGACCAAGACTATGAGCTGAGTCTGTCTCTCTACAGCTCAGTTTCTCCAACACAAAGACACACAACAACATCGGTCACTCTGCTGCTCGGCACGCTTTAATCAACATTTTTATTGGTTACAAATGGAAGTGATGGATACAGACAGTGGGATGGCGCCTTTTCGCACTGGTCACTGAGTTGTGAGAAACATTGAAATGTGTCCCTGTAACCCCGCTGTGGGATAAGGATGGACAAACCAGCGCTCCCCTCAGTTTGTGACCATAGCGACAGGCTGCTCCATCGCTGAAACACTGAACTGAAATGAGAAAATCCCGGATAATGTGATTAATGAGGGAATGTGATGGATGGATAGATTTGGGTGAAGGGATATTTCAGCACATTCTTCAGCTGCTGCCTGAACTTCGTCTGGGTCACGGCATAAATCACGGTGTTTGTGCAGCAACTGAGGAGCTGCAGCATGAAGCCCAATTCCTGCACGAAGCGATGGAGATACACAGACCAATACCCAAAATCATACATCCGTCTCCATATAGAATACAGCATGATCGCTGACCATAGCAGGATGAAATTGGCCGAGATCACAAACAGTAAAATAATGGATTTTTTTCGGTTTCTCATTTCAGTGTCAGACTGAGCGTCCCCATTGGTGTGAGCGCGGAGTCTCCTGCGGGCTCTGCTGGTCACTAAAATGTGTCTGACGGTGAGAATATTGAGCAGCAGAATCAGGAGAAATGGGACACACGGGGTTAGAATGTAGTGGAGGGACTCGATTGCGACCCAGACAATGGAGAATATACCAGCGTCTGTTAAATCACAAAACCAGGGAGCGTTCATCAGCCAATACCGAGCCGTGAGCATAAAATACCAGGAAATGTTCTTTAAACAGCTCAGCATGGTCACTGCTCCCAGAACCACAGCCGCCGTTTTCTCACTGCAATATTTACTTTTCAGCTTCTGGCAACAAATGGCCACAAACCGATCAAAGGTGAAAGTGACGGTGAACCAGACAGAGCAGTCAGTGGCTGCATAAAGCAGGACGGCGTGGATATTACACACGGGGACGGAGACCCTCAGGAAATAAAACTGTTCCTCATAAACAATGGGAATGTGTCTCAGTATCAGGTCGAGGATAATGACCAGGAGATCTGCCGCTGCCATGGCCCCCAGGTAACGTCTGACACATGGAGACAATCCACAATCTTTATAAAGCAGGACGTAGATGGTCACTACGTTAACTGTGAAGAAGGAAAACAAACCCATTATCCATCTGCCTGGAGGCAAAGGGCCCCGTTTGATCGGGGACCCAGTGGGATTTTCAAATGTGTCCCTGTATTCAGGAATTTATTAAAATAATTGGAGCTGGAATAACAAATGGGAAGGTCGGAATTACTGACAAAAATGTGACATAAAACACAAAAAACTCTACCTCCCCAGACACACAGAGACACATCCGTAAGGACAGATGGTTTCTAGAACATTCCCACACACTCGGTCACTCGAGAGCAGACACAGGTCACTCCTTCCCAGTTCGTAATACGGAGGGTGGAAACGTTGCTGACCTGAAGGATTCCCTCCCAGTTTCCTGAAGACAACCAGAGTTTGGGAATTTCTGTGTTTTGGTCTAAATTGTGGTCGATCCTGTGTCGTGGAGAAATGTAAACGCAGGGAAAACGTATTCACCCCTTTAACTGCCTGAGGGGACTTCGGAACAGTGTCTCCTTCTCCATGGAACTGGATCTCTTCCTGGGGATCTTATCGTTTGTTCAATTCACTGACGTTCGGCCGTTCACAAACAATGTCAGGGAGAGAACGTTCCGGGGAATGTCAGGGACAGAACGTTCTGCGGAGTGTCAGTTTTAGTAGGTCAGGGACAGAAATTTCTATGGCATGGTAGTTATAGAATGTTGGGGAAACCATGTTCCGTGGAGCTCCGTGACCTGTCCATCACCTTTCCCTTCTATCCACTCCACCAACATGATGTACTTTGCACAGGCTACATATCTGTCCAGTACCGGGAGCTGTACAGACGACAGCATGGCACTAATGTGTGAACCTGGAACAATATCCATCCAGAATGGGGGTGGGGGGGGGGCTGCAAATTCCACATCATTGTATTAACTATAAACCTCAACCAGATAGTCTGACCAGCACAGAGACCTGTGCAGTGATAACTGGTGAATTAACCTGTAAACCTGGAGCAGTTACCCACCAGCATGTAGGGATGTGTACCCTACAATAGTGCATTTCTCTGTAATCCAGGAGCAGTTACCCTCCCAACACGTAGGACTGTGTACATCACCCCAGTGCATTGATCTGTAACCCAGGAGCAGTTACCCTCACAGCATGCAGGACGGTGTATCCCACCCCAGTGCATTGATCTGTAACGTAGCAGCAGTTACCCTCACAGCATGTAGGACTGTGTACACCACCCCAGTGCATTGATCTGTAAACCAAGAACAGCTGGCATCCCAGCATGTAGTTCAGTGTACCCCACCCCAGTGCATTGATCTGTAACCCAGGAGCAGTTACCCTCCCAGCATGAAGGACTGTGTACACCACTCCAGTGCATTGATCTCGAAAGAAGGAGCAGATAACCTCCCAGCATGTAGGACTGTGTACAAAACCCCAGTGCATTGATCTGTAAACCAGGAGCAGTTACCCTCCCAGCATATAGGACTGTGTACTTCACCCCAGTTCATTGATCTGTAAACCAGGAGCAGTTACCCTCCCAGCTTGTAGGACTGTGTACCCCACCCCAGTGCATTGATCTGTAACCCAGGAACAGTTACATTTCCAGCATGTAGAACTGTGTAACCCACCACAGTGCATTGATCTGTAACCCAGGAGCAGTTTCCTTTCCAGAATGTAGGACTGTGTACACCACCCCAGTTCATTGATCTGTAAGCCAGGAGCAGTTACCCTCCCAGCATGACGGACTGTATACACCACCCCAGTGCATTGATATGTAACACAGTAGCAGCTACCATTCCAGTATGTAGGACTGTGTACATCACCCCACTGCATTGATCTGTAACCCAGGAGCAGTTACCCTCCCAGCATGTAGGACTGTGTACCCCATCCCAGTGCTTTGATCTGTAACCCAGGAGCAGTTACCCTCCCAGCATGTAGGACTGTGTAACCCATCCCAGTGCTTTGATCTGTAACCCAGGAGCAGTTACCCTCCCAGCATGTAGGACTGTGTACACCACCCCAGTGCATTGGTCTGTAACCCAGGAGCAGTTACTCTCCCAGTATGAAGGACTGTGTACACCACCCCAGTGCATTGATCTGTAACCCAGGAGCAGTTACCCTCCCAGCATGTAGGACTGTGTACACCACCCCAGTGCATTGATCTGTAACCCAGGAGCAGTTACCCTCCCAGCATGTAGGGCAGTGTCCACCACCCCAGTGCATTGATCTGTAAACCAGGAGCAATTACGCTCCCAGCATCAATTCACTCCCAGCATAATTCAAATAATGCACTGTGTCACCCACCGCAGTGCATTGATCTGTAACCCAGGAGCAGTTAACCTCACAGCACGTAGGGCTGTGTAAATCACCCCAGTACATTGATTTGTAACTCAGGAGCAGTTACTATCTCAGCATGTAGGACAGTGTACCACACCCCAGTGCATTGATCTGTAAACCAGGAGCAGTTACGCTCCCAGCATAAATTCACTCCCAGCATAATTCAAATAATGCACTGTGTCACCCACCGCAGTGCATTGATCGGTAAACAAGGAGCAGTTAACATCGCAGCATGGAGGACTGTGTACCACAACCCCAGTGCATTAATCTGTAACCCAGGAGCAGTTACCTTTCCAGCATGTAGGACTGAGTACACCACCCCAGTGCATTGATCTGTAACGCAGGAGCAGTTACCTTCCCAGCATGTAGGGATGTGTACACCACCCCAGTGCATTGATCTATAAACAAGGAGAAGTTACCCTCCCATCATGTTGGACTGTGTACCCCACCCCAGTGCATTGATCTGGAACCAAGGAGAAGTTCCCAGCCCAGCATGTCGGACTGTGTACCCCACCCCAGTGCATTGATTTGTAAACCAGGAGCAGTTACCCTCTCAGCATGTAGGACGGTGTACACCACCCGAGTGCATTGATCTGTATCCCAGGAGCAGTTACCCTCCCAAAATGTCGGACTGTGTACACCACCTCAGTGCATTGATCTGTCAACCAGGAGCAGGTATCCAACAAGCATGTAGGACTGCATATATATACTACCCCAGTGCATTGATCTGTAACCCAGGAGCAGTTACCCTCCAAGCATGTAGGATTGTGTACCCCGTCCAGTGCATTGATCTGTAAACCAGGAGCAGGTACCCAACCAGCATGAAGGACTGTGTACCCCACTCCAGTGCGTTAATTTGTAACCCAGGAGCAGTTAACCTCCCAGCATGTAGGGCTGTCTGCACCACCCCAGAACATTGATCTGTAACCCAGGAGCCGTTACCCTCTCAGCATGCCGGACTGTGTACCCCAGCCCAGTGCATTAATTTGTAACCCAGGAGCAGTTGCCCTCACAGCATGTCGGGCTAGGTACACCACCCCAGTGCATTAATCTGTAAACCAGGAGTAGCTACCCTCCCAGAATGTAGGGCTGTGTACACCAACCCACAGCATTGATCTGTAAAACAGGTGAATTTACCCTCCAAACATGTAGGACTGTGTACCCCACCACAGTGCATTTATCCGTAAACCAGGAGCAGTTACACTCCCAGCAAGTAGGAATGTATACACCACCCCAGTGCATTGATCTGTAACGAGGAGCAGTTACCCTCTCAGCATGAAGGACGGTGTAAACCACCAGAGTGCATTGATCTGTATCCCAGGAGCAGTTACCCTCCCAAAATTCGGACTGTGTGAACCACCCCGGTGCATTGATCGGTAACTCAGGAGAAGTTACTTCCCAGCATGTAGGACTGTGGACACCACCCCAGTGCATTGACCTGTAACCCAGTACCAGTTACATTCCCAGCATGTAGGACTGTGTACATCACGCCAGTGCATTGATCTGTAAACCAGGAGCAGTTACCCTCACAGCATGTCGGACAGTGTACACCACACCGGTGCATTGATCTGTAAACCAGGAGCAGTTACCTTTCCAGCATGTAGGACTGAGTACACCACCGCAGTGCATTGATCTGTAACACAGGAGCAGTTACCCTCCCAAAATGTCGGACTGTGTACACCACCCCGGTGGATTGATCAGTAACCCAGGAGCAGTTACTCTCCCAGCATGTAGGACTGTGTACACCACCCCAGTGCATTGTTCTGTAAACCAGGAGCAGTTACCCTCACAGCATATCGGACTGTGTACACGGCCGCAGTACATTGTTCTGTAACGCAGGAGCAGTTACCCTCATAGCATGTAAGGCTGTGTACTCCACCGCAGAGCATTGATCTGTAACCCAGGAGCAGTTACCCTCCCAGCATGTAAGGCTGTGTACTCCACCGCAGAGCATTGATCTGTAATCCAGGAGCATTTACCCTCCCAGCATGTAGGTTAGTGTATCACACCCCAGTGCATTGATCTGCAAACCAGGAGCAGTTACCCTCACAGCATGTAGGGCTGTGTACACCACCACAGTGCATTGATCTGTAAAACAGGAGCAGTTGCCCTCCCAGCATGTACGACTGTATACCCCACACAAGTTCATTGATCTTTAACCCAGGAGCAGTTACCATCCCGGCATGTAGGACTATGTACCCCACCCCAGTGCATTGATTTGTAAACCAGGAGCAGTTACCCTCTCAGCATGAAGGACGATGTAGTCTACCCGAGTGCATTGATCTGTATCTCAGGAGCAGTTACCCTCCCAAAATGTCGGACTGTGTACACCACTCGTTTGCATTAATCTGTAACACAGGACCAATTAACCTCCCAGCATATAGGGGTGTGTACACCAACCCAGTGCATTGATTTGTAAACCGGGCTCAGTTACCCTCTCAGCATGAAGGACGTTGTACACCACCCGAGTGCATTGATCTGTATCCCAGGAGCAGTTACCCTCCCAGCATGTAGGACGGTGTACACCACCCCAGTGCATTGATCTGTAAACAAGGAGTAGTTCCCCACCACACCCCTCCCCCCGCCAGCATGTAGGGTTGTATACAGTAGACCAGAACATTGATCTGTAGAGCAGGAGCAGATACCCTTCCCGCATGTAGAACTGTATACACCACCCCAGTGCATTGATCTGTAACCCAGGAGCCGTTACCCTCCCAGCATGTAGGGCTGTGTACCCCACCCCAGAGCATTGATCTGTAAACCAGGAGCATTACCCTCTCAGCATGAAGGAAGGTGTACACCAGCCGAGTGCATTGATCTGTTTCCCAGGAGCAGTTACCCTCCCAAAATGTCGGACTGTGTACACCACCCAGGTGGATTGATCAGTAACCCAGGAGCAGTTACTCTCCCAGCATGCAGGACTGTGTACACCACCCCAGTGCATTGACCGGTAACCCAGTAGCAGTTACCTTCAACCATGTAGGACGGTGCACACCACCCCAGTGCATTGTTCTGTAAACCAGGAGCAGTTACCCTCACAGCATATCGGACTGTGTACATGGCCGCAGTACATTGTTCTGTAACCCAGGAGCAGTTACCCTCATAGCATGTAAGGCTGTGTACACCACCGCAGAGCATTGATCTGTAACCCAGGAGCAGTTACCCTCCCAGCATGTAGGACAGTGTACCACACCCAAGTGCATTGATCTGCAAACCAGGAGCAGTTACCCTCCCAGCATGTCGGACTGTGTACACCACCCCAGTGCATTGATCTGTAAAACAGGAGCAGTTGCCCTCCCAGCATGTAGGACTGTGTACCCCACACCAGTTCATTGATCTTTAACCCAGGAGCAGTTACCATCCCGGCATGTAGGACTATGTACCCCACCCCAGTGCATTGATTTGTAAACCAGGAGCAGTTACCCTCTCAGCATGAAGGACGATGTAGACTACCCGAGTGCATTGATCTGTATCTCAGGAGCAGTTACACTCCCAGCATGTAGGACAGTGTACACCACCCCAGTGCATTGATCTGTAAACAAGGAGTAGTTCCCCACCACACCCCTCCCCCCGCCAGCATGTAGGGTTGTATACAGTAGACCAGAACATTGATCTGTAGAGCAGGAGCAGATACCCTTCGCGCATGTAGAACTGTGTACACCACCCCAGTGCATTGATCTGTAATCCAGGAGCCGTTACCCTCCCAGCCTGTAGGGCTGTGTAACCCACCCCAGAGCATTGATCTGTAAACCATGAGCATTACCCTCTCAGCATGAAGGACAGTGTACATCAGCCGAGTGCATTGGTCTGTATCCCAGGAGCAGTCACCCTGCCAAAATGTCGGACTGTGTACACCACCCCAGTACATTGATCAGTAACCCAGGAGCTGTTACCCTCCCAGCGTATAGGACTGTGTACCCCACTCCAGTGCATTGATCTGACACCCAGGAGCAGGTATCCAACAAGCATGTAGGGCTGTATATATACACTACCCCAGTACATTTATCGGTAAACCAGGATCAGTTACCCTCCCAGCATGTAGGACTGTGTCCACCATCCGTTTGCATTAATCTGTAACCCAGGACCAATTACCCTCCCAGCGTATAGGGGTGTGTACACCAACCCAGTGCATTGATTTGTAAACCCGGGTGCAGTTACCCTCTCAGCATGAAGGACGTTGTACACCACCCGAGTGCATTGAACTGAATCCCAGGACAAGTTACCCTCCCAGCATGTTGGGCGGTGTACACCACCCCAGTGCATTGATTTGTAAACAAGCAGTAGTTTCCCACCCCACCCAGCCCCCCGGCAGCATGTAGGGCTGTATACAGTAGTCCAGAACATTGATCTGTAGAGCAGGAGCATTTAACCTCCCAGCATGTTGGACTGTGTACACCACCCCAGTGCATTGAGCTTTAAACCAGGAGCAGTTACTATTCCAGCATGTAGAACTGTGTACCCCACCCCAGTGCATTGATCTGTAACCCAGGAGCAGTTACTCTCTCAGCATGAAGGACGGTGTACACCACCCGAGTGCATTGATCTGTATCCCAGGAGCAGTTACCCTCCCAGCATATACGGCTGTGTATACCAAACCAGAGCATTGATCTGTAAACAAGGTGAGTTTACTCTCCAAAAAATGTAGGAGTATGTACCCCAAGCCAGTGCATTGATCCGTAAACCAGGAGCGGTTACAATCCCAGCATGTAGGACTGTGTACACCATAACAGTGCATTGATCTATAACCCGGGAGCAGTTACACTCCCAGCATGTAGGACTGTGTACACCATAACAGTGCATTGATCTGTAACCCGGGAGCAGTTACCCTCCCATAATGTAGGACTGTGTACACCACCCCAGTGCATTGATCTGTAACCCAGGAGCAGTTGCCCTCCCAGCATGTAGGACTGTGTGCACCACCGCAGTGCATTGATCTGTAACCCAGGAGCAGTTACCATCCCAGCAGGTTCGGACTGTGTACACCACCCCACTGCTTTGATTTGTAAACCAGGAGCAGTTACCCTCCCAGCATGTCGTCCTGTGCACACCATCCCAGAGCATTGATCTGTAAACCAGGAGCAGTTACCCTCCCAGCATATAGGACAGTGTAAACCACTCCAGTGCATTGATCTCTATCCCAGGCGCAGTTACCCTCCCAGAATGTAGGACTGTGTAATCCACCCTGCTGCATTGATCTGTAACCCAGGAGCAGTTACCCTCCCAGCATGCAGAACTGTGTACACCACCCCAGTGCATTGATCTGTAAACTAGGAGCAGCTACCCTCCCAGCATGTAGGACAGTGTACCCCACCCCTGTGCATTGATCTGTAAACCAGGAGCAGTTACCCTCCCAGCGTGTAGAACTGTGTACAGCACCCCATTACTTTGCTCGGTAACACTGTGAAAGATCAATGCAGAGCGCGGGGATTCTTGCAGCCCATGCTGGAAATGAAAGGACGTACAGCTCCCACCCATTTACAGCTGCATATCTCCCTTGTGCCATGACAAGATTGTGCTGTGGGTATGAACATCACTGCCAGAGAGAGATGGCGGGGAATCAGTATAAATAGCATCACATGGGTGAGGTTTGGGGTAAAGACAGAGAGGGGGAGACTGAGAGACAGTGTCATGGAAGGATGTGTTCCCAGGTGTCAGAATGCTGAAACGTCGACACTTCGATAGCATCCTGTAACATGAGCCAGTCTTCCCAGGAAAGATGGGAAAAAGGGAGATTGGTGTGAGGTCAGATGATGGAGAGTTTTGGATGAGCATTTGAAAATGGGAGTAGTTACAACAGAATCTATGACTCACTGGGTTGATTCTCACAATAATTTGCCTCAGTGCCATTTTCATTGAGTGTGACAGAGAGATTATCTGTACCAGGCCAAGCTAGATTCCTGGTGTTATCTTATCAAACTCAACTCATTGACTACCCCCACTCCCCCCCATCCCCTCACTATGATGTCCCTCTCATTAAATGCCAGCCCGATTCTCCCACCCATAATGGCTGGAGGGACTCACAGTCACCCGGGTGCCCCTGGATATTCTGTGATCACTGGCACTGGTGCCATCTTTGAAAGACCAATGGGCGCACAGTTGAGCTTTCTCAGCTTGGAGCTGCCCTGCACAGTTTACCCCGATCATGGTAGATAAGGGGCAATTACGACACGATTTGTCGACAGGGGCACGGTGGTCCTGGTGGATGGGCAAGTACAGAGGGTGACCATTCTCTTCCCAGAGGGACCCACACCACCAGGCCCACCGAGCATGGTCTGAGCTTCCCACCCAGATCAGTGCAGTATCTGAGGTCTGAGGAAATGTCCAGGAAATCAGGACAAGCGTCAATAACCTTCCCTGCTCTGTCAGGATAAGGGTCACTGTATTCTCTCTGCTCTCTCACACTCACTGTATATCTGTTATAGCACCTACCCCCATACAAAGCTCCTGCTGATATACACGCAGCGCGCTCTGTTCCTGCAGCCCCTTTATAATTGCACACCCTGTTTTAAACTGTCTTTCTTTTTCTTTCATACAAAAGTGCATCACCTCACACTGCTCTGCATTGATCCCCGTTTACCGTCACTGTCCTGTTAGAGTTCCACACTGTCATCCGTAGACTTTACAATTATTGCAGGTTTGGTACCATTTACAAACATTAAGAATGTCATAGTGCCACAATGCCCATGAAACAACTGAAATCCTGCCCCACACAGAGGAGTGTGAGGAAGTGAAATACTGATATATTCCCACCGACAGAGTCGAATAATGACATCCTGTCAATGGAGCAACAAAACTCCGAAATATTGACAAACCACAGAGCAAGAGAAAATGGATAGGTTCCACTTATCGATATTCATCAGGGTATAATGGGATGAAGTTGAAAGAGTGTACTGTACCTTTAAGAGAGAGTGAATGCTGCTCTGAACTGAGAGCTTACAAGTACCTGTGATATGAAAGGATGGCAGACCCAGAAACAGTATATTGCTGTAGAGCTGGAGTCGGGTTATAAGCAGTTAAGAGAGAGAGGGTCTCTTTCAGTTCACTTTCAGTGTTAAACAATACATTGTCGTTTCTTATTTAAACTGTGGAATTTGGGAGTTCTCTGTCACTCATATTTTAACAATTTAGGAGGCGAATTGAGCATTTATTTATGTTTAGTTTATATTACCAGATGAGATCTTTGCTGTGTCCTACCAATTGCTGTGTGTGTATCTGTGTGTCTCTGTGTGGGGCAGGTCTGGAAGCCTCTGTGGTGGTGACAGTGATGCAAGCCTCCCTCTGCTGTCCTCACCACGCCACTGCACCGGCATTAGCAGGGGGTGAAAACCAACAGGGATTCATTCAGAGAGGAGGAGGGAGAGGGCAGCTGCTCACAGCACCATCAAAACTGATGTCTTATCCATGTACTGATCTGGATGTCCTCTAAAAGATGTAACTGTCCCTGTTTTCATCACTTCCTCTGCAAGTTCATGCCACACACAAGCCAACTTTTGTCCAAAATAATTACCTCTCCTGACTTTTGTAAATCTTTTTTCCTCGCACCTTAAAATATCCCTCAGTTTTGAATCCCCAACTCTAGGGTAAAGACATCAGCCCTTCAGCTTATCTGTACTCCTCATCATTTTATAAACCTCTGCAAAGTTACCCCTCCATCTCATACTCTCCAGTGAAAAATGTCCCAGCCTATTCAGCCTCTCCTTATAGCTCAATCCCTCCATTTCCAGCAATATCCAGGTTAAACTCTTCTAAATCCTCTCCAGCTTAATAATATCAAGGTCAATAATATCAAAGTGAATAGTCAATGTATTTTATAATGGTAGTGGAGACCAAAACTAGAGAACATAGTTGAAAAGGTAAGAGGGGAAACATTTAAAAGTGACCTACGGGCAGCTTTTTCACCCAGAGGGTGGTGTGCCTATGGAATGAGCGGGCAGGATGCCCAGACTGGACACAGTATTCCAGGAGAGGTCTTACCAATGTCCTGTACAACCTCAATATGACGTCCCAATTC
Organism: Hemiscyllium ocellatum; assembly: GCF_020745735.1. Taxonomy (NCBI): domain Eukaryota; kingdom Metazoa; phylum Chordata; class Chondrichthyes; order Orectolobiformes; family Hemiscylliidae; genus Hemiscyllium; species Hemiscyllium ocellatum. Next base: position 2,468,031 of record NW_026869319.1, read on the forward strand.
CAATACTCAAACGTCTGACCATTGAAGACAAGTGTGTAAAAAACCTTCTTAACCATATTATCTGTATGAGATACAACTTTTAAAGAATTATGCCTGATGGCCAAGGTCTCTGTTCTACAACACTGCCATTAGGCCCTACGTTTAATTGTATAAGTCCTACTCTTGTTTGATTTACCACATACAATATCTCGCATTAATCAAAACTAAAATCCATCTGCCACGCCTCGGCCAGTGAGTGATACTACCACCTCCTTACCTTCCCTTTTAATTTTAAAATGCCCATCCCTCTCCAGGAGGCCTGCACAGTCTGGCCTTGATTTTCACAAAGACTCTGAGCTTTGTTTGCCTTGTGTGGTTAGAGGGAGGAGGGACAGATTGCAGACACAGTCAGTGGGGAGGAGAGGCTGGACAGTAATCAGCGGCCTGGTATCATTTCATTGTTTTAGGCAGAGGGCAGACACACGTGAGAGTTGGGTTATACTGATCGGTGTTTTGGGTCCAGAAATTATGGTCTTTCTCCGTGTATGGTGTTCAGTAATAAATAACCATTTGAGACCCTTCATTGGGCAGAGTATGTCTGCAGGATTCCTTTCCCTAATATTGCAGACTACAGATAATAGCGATTAAAGATGTTCATAGATAATTTCGATCTTGCACTTGTTTAACGAAACAAAATATTTTGTGTAGTTCAGTAATGGTAACCTGATTATAATAAATCCACACCGAGCTGAACGCTGCCCCTTAAAATGTGACCCAAAATCTGGGTATAGTAGTGTAGTGGGTAGTATCCCTGCCTCTGAGCCATGAATCTGAGTTTGATTCCAATTCCTGAAATTGTTTGGTAGTGTTCCTAGCTCTGGACCAGAAGGTTTGAATTCATGTCCTGCCTGTTGCAAAGGTATGTCAGAACAGGCTGATGGACAAACACACAGGAGAATAATGTTACAGCTTTATGGGTATTGCCAAGTGGTGCTCATGTCCCTACCTCCGGGCACAAAGGTCTATGTGTAAATCTCACATAAGTGTCTCCTAATATATCTGAACAAACTGATTAAACTGGTTTTAGAATTGTGATCTGATGGAGAAAGAACAGGTGTTGGTGTTTAATGTCAGCATTTCGGCCCGGGATTATTGAAAGTACAGCCATTCGTGTTGATTGAAGTCACATTTCGCAGCAGTAAAGGTTTATAAAATCAGAACGGTCATGGATAGGGTTTGTAGTCAAGGTTTTTCCCCAGGTTAAGGGCGTCCAAAACTAGAGGACATTGGTCGAAAGTGAGAGGGGAAAGATTTTGAAGAGGCCTAAGGGGCACCTTTTCACACAGAGGGTGGTGTGTGTATGGAATGAGCTGCCAGAGGAAGTGGTGGAGGCTGGTACAACTACATCATGTAAAAGGTATCTGGACGCTGACAGACCTGGTGAGCTTTTCCAGCAATTTCTGTATTTTTTAAAAACAGAACATTCATTTTAACACAGGTATCTGTGTTAGCTGTTTGGATACAGAATTGGCTGGCCAGCAGAGGATGGCGAGTGGTAGTAGAAGGTAAATGTTCTGCCTGGAAGTCTGTGGTGTTTGGTGTTCCACAGTGATCTGTCCTTGTGCCTCTACTCTTTGTAATGTTTTTAAATGAGGGGATTGAGGAATGAATTAGCAAGTTTGGAGATGACATGAAGGTTGAAGTATCATTGACAGGAGAGAGGGCTGTTGTAGGTTGCAGCGGGACATTGACAGGACGCAGAGATGGGCTGAGAAGTGGCAGATGGAGTTCATCTGGATAAATGCGATGTAATGCATTTTGGAAGGTCAAATTTGAAAGCTGAATCCAGGATTAGGGATAGGATTCTTGGCAGTGTGAAGGAACAGAGAGATCTTGGTGCGCAGGTACATAGATCCCTTAAAATGGCCACCCAAGTGGACAGGGTTGTTAAGAAAGCATTGGTGTTTTGGCTTTTATTAACAGTGGGATTGAGTTTAAGAGTCGTGAGATCTTGCTGCAGTTCTATAAAACTTTGGTTCGAACATACTTGGAATATTGCGTCCAGTTCTGTTCACCCGATAGAGGAAAGATATGTATGTTTTGGAGAGGGTTCAGAGGAGGTTTACCAGGATGCTGCCTGGACTGGAGGGCTTATCTTATGAAGGGAGTTTGACTAAGCTCGGACATTTTTTCATTGGAGAAAAGGAGGAGGAGAGGGGACCTAATTGAGGTATTCAAGATTATGAGAGACATTGATAGCAGAAATGGCGAACACGAGGGGTCATAGTTTTAAGTTGGTTGGAGGAAAGTATAGAGGGGATGTCAGAGGCGGGTTCTTTACACAGAGAGTTGTGAGAGCATGGAATCTGTTGCCAGCAGCAGTTGTAGAAGCAAGGTCATTGGGCACATTTAAGAGTCTACTGGATATTCATATGGTCACAGAAATTTAAGGGTGCATACATGAGGATCAATGATTGGCACAACATCTGAGCCTGAAGGACTTGTTGTGTGCTAGACTGTGTGTGTGTGTGTGTGTGTGTGTGTGTGTGTGTGTGTGTGTGTGTGTGTGTGTGTGTGTGTGTGTGTGTGTGTGTGTGTGTCAGTGTTTTTAGAACGGGAAATATCGATTCTTTATGTGCAATATCCAAACTGTTTGCCATTCATCATTCCATCATAGTTGGAGTAACATTGCTCTGGATCATAAACGTGCTATTTCAGCAGATTGAAGAAACGAGCCTGACTTGTTCCTAAAAGTGACCCTGATCCTGTCTGAGACCCATATCATCGGCCATGTCACCGACCTGGTTACATTTAATATTTGTTGTGAGCAGTGGAGGAGTGGGACTAGAAAAGGGACTGGTGAGCCTGATGTCGGTGGTGGGTAAGTTGTTGGAGGGGATTCTGAGGGATAGGATTTAAATATATTTGGGAATGTAAGGGCTGATCGGGGTAGTCAACGTGGCTTTCTGCATGGGAAATCATGTCTCATTAATTTGATTGCGTTTTATGAAGAGGTGAGAAAGAAGATTGATGAAGGCAGTTTGGTAGACATTATCTATATGGACCTCAGCAAGGTGTTCATAACATTCTGATTGGCAGACAGATTAATAAGTTTCAGTCACATGGGATACAGAAGAAGCTCGACACAATTGGCTTGAAGGAAAAGGGGTATTTTTCAGACTGGAGGCTTGTGAGCAGAAATTATCACTTAATGGTAAGGGCCTGGGGAGTGTTGTGGAATAAAAGGACATAGGGCTGCAGGTACATTGTTCCTTGAAAGTGGAATCGAATGCAGACAGTACGGTACAGAACACATTTTACAAATTTGCCTTAATCAGTCAGAGCATTGAGTATAGGAGTTGTGGTGGCATGTTGTATCTGTACAGGATGTTGGTGAGGCCACTTTAAAAATACTGCGTACAATTCGGTTTTCTGCAGAAAAGATTTACACGGATGTCCCAGGGCTGGAGGTTTGAGCATTAGGGAGAGGTTGATTAGTTTGTGGTGTTTCCCCCGGAGTGTCAGAGGCTGAAGGGTGACATTACAGAGGCTTATAAATCATCATGGGCATAGATATTCTGAACAGCCACGTTCTGCTCCCCAGGGGAGGGGAGCCCAGAACAGGAGAGCACAGGTTGAAGGGGAGAGGACGAATGATTTAGAAGGGACCTGAAGTTAAATGTTTCAGGCAGAGAGTGGTGTGTGTACAGAAAGTGCTGTCAGAGGAAGTGGTGAAGGCGGCTACAATCGCACATTTATAAAGTATCTGAAAGAGGAGGTATATTGGCCAAATGCTGGCAAATGGGATTGGATCATATTTGATATCTGATCGAAGTGAACAGATTGGACTAACGGGTCTGTTTCTATTCTGCATGACTCTGGTTCTATAAGAGGGATGACGAAAAATTCTGAAAGGATCTTTCAAATCCGAATCCTCTTCATTGGAAGTCTATCATGCCTCTATGTTCACGTTGATTGAAAGTTGCGTTCGTGGAATATTTGACAGAGAACGGAGTTATGGATAATGGGACGCAGACTGGAAAGTGGGGCTGAGACCACAACCTGAGCAGCCACAGTCTTAGTGCCTGCTGGAGAAGGTTCAACGTATCTAATGACTCACTCCTGTCCCTCAATCCCGTGTCCCTATGTTCCATTCAGCCCATTAAACCTGTTAGGCAGTAGCATTTAGAGACTACTTGCTTCTATAACCTGGTGCACAAAAACAGAGGAGATCATTCGGCCCTTCAAGACTGTCCCACACGCTTTGAGGTGATTTGAGAAATGTAATTGTAAAACCCAAGATGGGTGTGAAAGAGGCCCCTCATCTCTCTTTACAGAGCTTCCTCTCTCTGAAACTTGTGCTCCATTTGTTGGTCATGTTATAGACCCAAATTCACTGTGAATACAGCCCCCATACCTCACCCAGCGATTGCTCACAAAATCCTGTGGTCTCCCTGACGGCAACATTCAATAACAGAACATTCATGAAAATAACATTAACTAACTTTCCAAAAACAGAATGTGAGAACATCAGAAACAGGGGCAGGTCATTCACTCCCCAAACCTGCCTTGCCCTTCAATGAGATCATGATTGATTTGCTCTTGGTCTCAAATCCCCTTACATACCCAATTCTTCATAGCCCTCACCTCTCTGATAGGTCAATATCCTTCTACCTCCTCTTCAAATACTTACAGTCATCTGGCTCTCCGAACACTCTTGAAAAGAGAAATGCTTACATTCAATGCCACCTGTTTGAAGAAAACCCTTACTGCTCCTATATCATGGCTTATTGATATGAACAAAAGAGGTTGACACAAGGGGTCAGATAAAAATGACTGGCACTTATATCAAGGCTACTATTAACGTCTGTTGACATCAAGGACCTTAACAAATCTGAACTTAATGGGAATTAGAGAAACAACCTCCACTGTTTGGAGTCAAACATGGCACAAAGGAAGATGTTCATCATCTCAGTCCTGGGTCACATCTGTGGGAGATCCTCAGGGTAGCTCCCTCTTTACAAACATCTTCAGCTGCTTCATCAATGTTTCCCCACCCTCACCCTCCCCACCATAAGATCAAAAGTGGGGATGGTCACTGAGGATTCCACAATGTTCAGAATAATTTAACGCCCCTGTCAGCTTCTGAACTGGAATGTGTCCATGTGCAACAAGAAATGGACTCCATTGAGGCTTGTGCTTTTAAAGAGTCCGTAACATTCATATAAAGTACTGTATGACACTACACATTGCCACAGTAAAATAAGAGTTCATTCCGCACCTCACAATGGTTTCACAGGAATATGAGGAAGTCGTTCAGCCCATTGACACTATTCGAGAAGAACAGAGACAGCCCATTCAGTGCCTCCAACATATTACTCAGGAGGAGAAGGAGTCTAGTGTGATGGGCCACACCAGAGCCCCTCGACAATATTTGAAGGCGGGAGCCTAGACTGTAATGTTTTCTTATTTTAAAGAAAATGTAAAGTGTCTTTTCCAGATGCAATTGACTGGTCAAACAACGCAGTGTGAAGCATAACACTATTTATTTAAACACGATAGATGAAATAAAACAAAGAAAGAAGAATTTAGAAAAACGTAATTATATTGGACAAGTTAACAGAATAATAGATTTGGAACTAATACTAATGAACTATTGCAATACTGGAAAATCGCATGAACACAGCCCTTGGCAAATAGGAATATTCGGACACTGAATGACACAAATATTTCTCCAATTCAGGATTTAAAAACAGCACCAAGAGAAAATGCATAGAGGGTAGCTGCCAGGAGACATTCACTAAAGTTTTCAACTCGGTGGAGACCCCAATAATTTCTGATGTTACTGAGAAACCAAAACCCAGAAATGCTAATCTGTGAGAGCTGACCATACCCATTCCACTTGCATTAAAATTAACCTAAGGCATCATTAGTTGTTTACTCAAGTGGCCCTACCTAGCCAGTTTGGTAACGGTCACTCAACCTCTCTCGTAAAAGAAACCAGAACAAAATAACCTCTTAAAGCTACAGCACCATCATACTAGTCAGCACATCGAGCTGTCATACAGGAACCAGGGGTAACCCAATCAGGCACTTGGCCCTCTCAAATCAGACGAGGAAGAAGCCAGTTAGTCCCTTGAGTCACTTACACAGGTATAGGAGGAGGTTATTCCCACCTCAATGCACTTACAAGGGGACAGATTGAGGTAATTGATGCTGATTCCTGATGAATGGCTTATGCTCGAAACGTCGATTCGCCTGCTGTGCTTTTCCAGCAAACCATTGTCTACTCTGATCTTCAGCATCAACAGTCCTCGATGTCTCCTAACTGATGCTCTAACATGATGAACACGTGGAGCAGACGATGAATAGACAGACTGCTCACGTTGTTCCTCACAGCTCCGTCGCTCATGATACACACGTGGGACTTTAACGTGGTTTTCTAGTGGTGACTGGAAGCCATATGTCTTGTGTGAAGTCACAAGAAGGTACCTTTCATCTCCAAGAAGCCAACCTGGTGTTCTCTGTGTCGGTTGGAAGCTGATGGGAATAGCTACCTGTTTCAGATGGAAGGCATTGTGGCTGCTGTTAGGGATTGTAAGCAACATGGCGTTCAGTACGGGTTCACACGCCGACTGTACAATTAGGTGGGGAGAGTTAATGTAGGCATATAAACTATTAGGAAAGTCACGTTAGACCGATGAATGGACTCATCATTCAAATAATGCTGATCTTGTTCATGTTGATCTTGTCCAGTGCACGTCCTGTTCAGTATATACTGTCATGCCTTAATCTGTCCCAGCCTATTTACCCTATGATCTGTCTGGCCATGCTGACTATGATCTGCCTCCACTGCTCATAAATAAAGTGTTTCCCTGTACTGAGGTACACATGGCAATAAATCAAACCAATAAATCCTGGGTAAAGTATGGAATTTCTCTCCCTGTCAATGTCTCTTTTGGAAGTAAATGATCGCTGCCACTCCTCGTGATTCAGCATCACTATTTAATCATCTCTCACAGCTCTATTGATTAAATACTCAGCTTCTTCACTCTATCCTCGTGATACCATTACCCGTGTCTGTGGTAAGGAGATCATTTCTTAAAAAGGAGAGCGAATCCGTAGAGAGTGTCCCGACCACACTCTCAGCACGGCCAGATAACAGCAGGAACATGGCATTACGTATGTACTTGAATCATCTTACAATGAAGTATAGCATATCATTGACTACAACCATTACTTACACAGGGTTTGATTCTGAGCAGTCAGCATAGACTTGTGAGTGGGAGATCATGCTTCTAAAATCTGTTAGCGTTCTTTGATGAAGTGACCAAGAAGGTTGATGAGAGCCGAGCAGTAACCATAGACTCTGTCGATATCAGTAAGGCCTTTGATAAGGTTCCACATGACAGGCTGCTCTGGAGAGTTACATCACGTGGAATGCTGGGGGAACTGGCAAATTGGATGTACAGTTGGCTTGATGGTAGGAAGTAAAGGGTTTAGCGGAAGGATGCTTGTCAGACTGGAGCATGGGTCCATTGCTGTTTGTTATTTATGATTTGGTTGAGAATGTTCAAGGTATGATTAGTAAGTTTACAGATGACACTAACATAAGTGGGAGCATGATCAGTGAGGAGGTTTATCATAAATTGCAGCAGGACCTTAATCAGTTTGGGAAGTGGGCCGAGAAATAGCAAATGGAATTTAATATAGATGTGTGATGTCTTGCACTTTGGAAACTCAACTCAAGGTAGTAGTTGCACGGCGAATGGGAGAATCTTACGGGGTGTAGTGGGCAGAGAGACCTTTGTGTTCAGGTACACTGTTCTCTGAGAGTGGAGTCACCGGTAGACAGGGCAGTGAAGAAGGCATTTGACACACTGATCTTCATCAGACAGGACATTGAGTATGGAAATTGGGAATTTATGTTGTAGTTATACAGGACTTTGGTAAGGCCGCATTGGAGTATTGCGTTCAGGTTTTGTCACTTTGTTATAAGGAGCATTTTATGAAATTAGAAAGAGTGTAGAAGAAATTCCCATGGACGTTGTCAGGACCCAATGGTCTGAGTTATATGGAGAGGTTTGACAAGCTAGGACATTTTCTATAGTGTGTAGGAGACTGAGAGGGGACATTATAGAGTTGCATAAAATCACGAGGGGTATGGTGAGGGTTAATGCTCTCAGTCTTTTTGTCTTTTTCCAAGTTGTAGAGAATCGAGGACGAGATGGGATCAGTTTAAGGTTAAAGGGGAAGGAATAAAGGAGACCTTAGGGGCCACTTCTTTAAACAGAGGCTGGTGCGTGGATGAGCTGCCAGTAGATGTGGTTGAGAGGGATACATTGACAACATTTCAAAAGCATTTGGACCCCCACCCTCCTCTAACTTACCTCTCTACGCCTCAGGCTCTCTGCCTTTATTCCTGATGAAGGACTTTTTCCCAAACCATCGATTGCGCTGCTCCATGGATGCTGCTTGAACTGCTGTGCTCTTCCAGCACCACTAATCCAGAATTTACAAGGTGGAGTAGAACCCCTTTGTTAAACTAAAGCAAACACCCAGAAAAGCTCGCCTCACCTCGTAATCTGTTAAAATATGAGCGACAAGATCTCCTACATTCCACTATTTCAACAAAAATTAACAAATTAGTGAACACTGAATAACAGCTGTTCACAAATACAAGGCACTCTTTTCTTAGCTACTTAATATCTGTTTCCAACTCTGTAAAAATATACTGTTATACCAACCCACATATTAAACGTTACAATCTCAAAACCACACATTCTCTATCTTCCTCACTGTCTTCACTCTTCCAGCTGCTGATCTCTCTGTTTCACATTTTGTTTTACTGAAAGACAGTTTGTCATGAAGATGTATCTTTGATGGAGAGTGTTTCAGATGGCCAGTTAGCACTCCTTCTCTGCAGCAGTTACTCTGCTGTTGGATGGCAGTAGCTCTCTCTCTAGTGTTAAAAATGCCGAGTTTATTTACTCCCCATAATACGATAATTCTCATAATTTGATTGCTTTCCATTTGTCCAAACAATAGTATTCTAATTCAATTGGCTTCTGGTATCCTGAGCATTATTTAAACTACTAATACGTCATCCCCACCTGCTTCAGTCTATGATGTGTCCTCTTCAGGTTCTGTTCAGGTAACTCACCTACTCGGTCTAATCTCTCCCTCACCTCACATACATAATCCAAGTGTGAGATCTCCAACTTCGGTCCATTCAATTTAGATTTAATTAAATTCAAAGGATTTCACTACATGCACGAAGATTAACTCGAAGGAAGTAAACGGAGTAGATTTATTTGGGGCAGCTTCGATGATAAGCAATTTAATGGGACACCTTTATCCCAATCATTTGGCCAATCCTGACAGTATGCTGTTGACATAGTCTTCAGAGTCTGATGCTAATTTTTCAATGTTCCCTGGGATTCAGGATGGGACGCCCTTGATTTGAAGTGCTGTATGCCTAAGCTATCCATGACTTTCTTAAAAAGCTGAGGGGTAAAATGAGACCCTTGGTCTGACTAAATCTCTCTGCGGAGTCCACAGCGAGGAAAGAAAGCTACCAACTCCTCTACCGCCCTTTTCCCCTTAACACTCCGTAATGGAATTGCCACTGGAAATCTGGTAGACACATCCATTATGGTCAGCAAATGTTGTTTCCACTTTTACTTTAGAAAGGGGAGCTCCACAATTAACCATAACACACGTGAAAGATTCTTCAAATGCAGAAATTGGCAGCAAAGGTTTTATTATTGCCTGTGACTTGGCATGTATGACATGTAAAACAAAAATTAATCACGTCCTTGAGCATTCCAGGCCACTAGAAATGCTTCTGCACTTAGCCTGAGTCTCCCATACACCTAGGTGACCACTTGCAGTTAGTTTGTGTGCTACCTGTAACACGGTATGCTACCAGTCAAACGTTCTAGTACATTTTGGACCATTTCCCTTCTGCACTAACCTACCGTTTTTCTCCACGTTCAGGTTTTTCCTGCACCGTGACATCGAACAGGGTGTCAGTTACCTGAAGATCAACTCTTTTGTCTTTTTCTTCCGTTTTTCCTTTCTGCTGTAACTTATGACAGTGGGATGTTGTTGCTATTCAGTCAAAATTCCTGGCTATATTTCTTTTAACTCCTCAGTTCCCTAGTTTTCATTTGACTTCTCCACCATAAGAGGTCTCTCCCACCTTGGATCTTATTAAATCGTTCACAAGAACAAACTGTATTCCTGGGACTGACTCTCTGTCACTCACTCTCACTGTTACTTCCCCAATCCTGATTTGGCACTCCAATATGATATTTCTGTCCCCAACACGAATTTCTGTCCCAATTCCATAAATTATCACGTTCTTGAGTAACATGTCAGAACGAGTGAAAATCCTTCCATCTCTTGCTATTAGGGGCTGAGAGAAAGTGAGGACTGTGAATGGTGGAGATGAGAGTTGAAAAGTGTGGGGCTGGAAAAGCACAGCAGGTCAGGCAGTATCTGGGAGGCAGGAGAGTTGACGTTTCAGGCACAAGTCCTTCATCAGATAAGTGGGGTGTGGGTAATAGAGGGGAAGGGGGCTGAGAACTAAATAGGAGAGTCGGGTGGAGATGGGTGGAAGGTAGGTTTCAAGGCGATAAGTAGATGCAGGTGGGGTGTGATGGTGATAGGTCAGAGAGGAGGGTGAAGTGGATAGGTGGTAGGACAGCTGGACCCATCAAACTATACAGCATCAACATCGACTTCACCAATTTCCAAATCTTCCCTCCCACAACCTTATGCCAGATCCAACCATTCAAATCAGCAGCGCCCTCTTGAATGGTCTTAATTATCCATCGTCCTTCGCACCTATTCATTCCACCCTCTCCTCCGACATATCGCTATCACTCCCACCGACATCTTCCTATCGCCCTCCCAGTGACCCTCCCACCAGCCCAGCTCTTAGCCTCCTATTTATTTTTCAGCCCCCTTGTCCCCCTGCCACATTCCTGACGATGGGTTTATACCTGATATGTAGATTGTCCAGCTCTTCAGACACTGCCTGATCTATTGTGCTTTTCTGGTACCTCACTTCTGAACTATTAGCGACAGAGCAGATCCCATATCTCAGAAAATTATAATTTATCGTCATCCACACCACCACCAACATCCCCCCACCCCCCCCCCCCCCCCCCCACCGCCGCCACCTTCTGAGTAAACTTTATCCACAGAGGCGAATTCTTTGTAGAGATCAGGCACTGGTTCTGTAGTTAGCTGTGCACTCTCCTACAGCTCCTTGGAGACTTGGGGTCTTCATTACCAGTTTCACTCATGCCACTGGCATAGCCTCTTCTAACACATCTTTTCACAAAGTGCCTTCCTTCAACCCCCAGCACGGTGTGTCCCAGCTTACTGCAGTGAAAGCTCCTTTTCCCTGTGCTTTTTTAAAACCATCAGCACTGTACTTTTATGTGTTTCAATCCCTAATAGTGAGAACATCATAGGCCTTCCACCTCCTTTCAACTCCCTTGGGCTTCTTTTTTCACCGATAGTAAACTATTGTGCGCTACTGCTCGCTTTGTAGTGTGTGATCTCGCCTTCTCCCAGTTTCTATCCTTCACAGGATGAAAATCATCCCAGAAGCTAAATTTCATCTCATGCACCAATGCATAATTTACCTGCCATTTCTGCCGCGCTTCTCACTTCTTGAAATTTCTATTCATTCACATGAAATTTTTACCATCTCTGGAAGTGAGTCTTTAAACTCCTCCAGCAGAATAATCTCCCTTCGAGCCTCACAGGTCTTATCCATTTTTAAGGCCAGCACCCATCTATCAAAATGACTGTGTTTAATTCTTTCAAACTCAACATACACCTGACCTGGTTTCGTCTCTATTTTTCTGACCTTCTGGCTATATTCTTCTATTACCCATTCTTAACTAACCAAAATAGTCAGTTTGACATCTGCGTAATCTTTTGACCCCTCATCTGACAGTGTTGCAAATACCTCACTCCTGTGCCAACCAGCATAATCTGAACGAGCATTATACACAAGTTCACTGGACACACCATCTGCCGAGCCATTTTATTTTTCAAATGAAATAAAAACAGATATTGACATTTTTCTCACCGAAATATGACAATGTATTATTATAGGTGATACATCCCTTTATCTCTGTCCAGTTGATTTAATTTTCTTATCTAATTCCCAACTTCCGAAGTTCAAATTCTCTCTCTTTTCCTCTCTTTCCCTTTCCCTTTGTTCTCTCTCTGTTTCCTTCTCTATTTTCACCTTCTAACTCCAGTATATTTGCAATTAAAGTTTTTTTTCTAACTCTACTGCAGTTGCCTGTTTCTCTGACACACTAAAGTGCTGACCACTCCGTTACAATTTCAGCTTTCCTTTTGTCCCTGGTTAAACCCAATTCCAACCTATTTGATCATTCTAAAAATATTCCTTCTTCTGACTTTGTAAACTTCCTTGTTAAATTTGGGAACCTCTTTGGTAATGTTCAAAAACAATTCTTTCACTTTGACTTTAAGCAACCATATTTTTAAAAAAATAAATGAATTTTCCCACCGGTTTTATTTGAAGATCCAGGTCACTAATTGCAATGTGTTGGAATCTGCTGGGAACTTTTTGTACCACAAATCTCTTCAAGTCTGTCCAAGTCCCCAGCAAGGCCCCAATCTGTTACGACATCAATGTCGAATCCCTCTGTCAATTAAAACAACACATCCAGAAAAGTTCACCTCGTATCATAATCTGTTAAAACCTGGGTGACAGAGAACTCCTAAATTCAATTCATTAATGAAAAATAACAAATTATATGTATGCACGTTAGCCCACTGAGTATGAATATTTGGTTTCAGACGTTGCGTCACCATGATTAGGTGACATCATCAGTGAGAGTCTCTGCTGAAGCGCTGGTGGCATGTCCAGTCTTTCTATTTATAGTTTTTGGTTTCTTAACGTGGGCAATGTCATTCCCGTTTTTTTTTATTAAAAGAAAATTTAGATAGGATCCAAACTGATGCGTATATTGATGGACTTCTAGTTAGAATGCCATTCCTCTAAGAACGTCCTAGCGTGTCTTAGTATGTGCGTGTTTTGTTCCAATCAAAGTGATGCCCTTCTCTGTCTGTATTATGGAATATATTGATAGTGGGTCATGTTTTTTGGTGGCCAGTTGGTGTTCATGTGTTCTGGTAACACGATAACAGGACAACTTCAATGGCGGAAAATTGATTTTGTATACATTGTTTAATCAATGTGTGTGGGGGGATAATTTTCATATGTGTGCAAAGCATTCGAAATTAATAACGGAGATACAGTTATCGAAAAATGATGCACATGATGTGTGGTTGGGGAACTGGTGCAGGAAGCAAGGATTTAAATTCTTGGATCACTGGGGGATGTTTTGTGGTAAACATAAATTCTCTGAGAGAGACGGTTTGAACCTTAATCAGCTATAGACCAGCATTCTGGCAGGCAGGTTTGCTACTGCAACAGAGCTACGTTTAAACGAAGTAGCGGGGCCGGGGTGGGGGGGGGGGGGGTGGAGAGGGGAGGCGGGGAGGGTGTCAAACTGGATGTTGAAGAAGGAAATTGGAGTGAAAGTTAGCACAAGGGAAGTCAAGAAAGACCACTGTATCAATGAGGCAGAAAACTCACAAAGGAATCATGCTGTAAGGTTGAGTGAAATAGGAATTGATGGGAAGCGTGAGGGCAGTAACAAATTAAAAATGCACGAAGCATGAGTAAAAAAAGATGGATGAGCTTGAGGCTCTTTTGGAAATTGGCAGATACGATATTGTGGGAATAACAGACGTTGCTTCAAGTGGACAGGGCCTGGGAAATGAATATTCAAGGCTACACGTGCTATCGTAAGGACAGACTGACGGGCAGAAGGGGTGGAGTGGCGTTGTTGGTAAGGGAGGATACTCAGTCCCTTGCGCGGGGGGACCTAGAGTCAGGGGATGTAGAGTCAGTGTGGATAGAGTTGAAAAATACCAAAGGTAAAAGGACCCTCTTGGGAGTTATCTACAGGACCCCAAACAGTAGTCTGGATGTCGGATGTAAGTTAAATCAGGAGCTGAAATTGGCCTGTCGCAAAGATGTTACTGCAGTCTTTAATGGGGGATTTCAACATACAGGTAGACTGGGAGAATCAGGATGGTATTGGACCTCAAGAAAGAGACTTTGTGGAGTGCCTCAGAGATGGATTCTTAGAACAGCTGGAGCTGGAGCCGACCTGGGAGAAGGCAATTCTGGATCTGGTATTGTGCCACGAACCAGAATTGGTCAGAGACCTCGAAGTGAAGGAGCCATTGGGAAGTGGTGACTACAATACAATAAGTTTCAATCTGCAATTTGAGAGGGAGAGGGTACAATTGAAAGTGACAATTTTTCTGTTGAATAAAGGGAACTATGGAGCTATGAGCGAGGAGCTGGCCAAAGTTCAATGGTGCAATACCTTAGCAGGGATGACAGTGGAGGAACAATGGTGGATATTTCTGTTATAATGCAGATGTTGCAGTATCAGTTCATTCCTAAAAGGAAGAAAGATCCTAGTAGGAGGCATGGGCAGCTGTGCCTGACGAGGGAAGCTAAGAATCATATAAAGTTAAAAGAGAAAAGTATAACATAGCAAAGATAAGTGGAAAAATGGAGGACTGGGAAGTTTTTAAAGGACAACAGAGGATTACTAAGAAGGAAATACGCAGAGAAAAAATGAGTACGAACTAAACTGGCCAATAATATAAAGGAGGATAGGAAAAGTTTTTTAGATATGTGAAAGGCAAAAAAAAAAGTTTAAGACTAAATTTGGGCCCTTTAGACAGAAACAGGGGAATATATTACGGGGAGCAACTAAATAACAGAAGAATCGAATTGGTACTTCAGATCTGTGTTAACTGCGGAAGACACAAGCAATCTCCCCGAGGTAACAGCGGCTGAAGGACCTAAACTTAAGGGAATTTCTATTTGCCAGGAATTGGTGTTGGAAAGACTGTTAGGACTGAAGGTTGATAAGTCCCCGGGGCCGGATGGTCTACATCCCAGGGTACTGAAGGATGTGGCTCGAGAAATCGTGGATGTGTTGGTGATTATTTTCTAGAGTTCGATAGATTCAAGATCAGTTCCTGCGGATTGGAGGGTGGCTAATGTTATACCACTTTTTAAGAAAGGTGGGAGAGAGAAAGCAGGAAATTATAGACCAGTTAGTCTGACCTCAGTGGTGGGAAAGATGCTGGAGCCTATTATAAAGGATGAAATTACGACACGTCTGGAAAGTAGTAACAGGATAGATCAGATTCCGCATGGATTTATGAAGGGGAAATCATGCTTGACCTATCTTCTGGAATTTTTTGAGAATGCAACTCTGAAGATGGACGAGGGAGATACAGTAGACGTAGTGTACCTGGACTTTCATAAAGCTTTTGATAAAGTCCCACATACGAGGTTAGTGAGCAAACGTAGGGCGCATCGTACTGGGGTCAAAATACTGACTTGGATTGAAAGTTGGTTGGCTGATAGGAAACAAAGAGTAGTGATAAACGGCACTATTTTGGAATTGCAAGCAGTGACCAGTGGGGTACCGTACAGATCAGTGCTGGGACCGCAACTTTTTACAATATATATTAATGATTTGGAAGATGATATTAAGAATAACATTAGCAAATTTGCTGATGATACTAAGCTGGGTGGAAGGGTGAAATGTGATCAGAATGTTAGGAGATTACAGGGTGACATGGACAAGTTAGGTGAGTGGTCAGATGCATGGCAGATGCAGTTTAATGTGATAAATGAAAGGTTATCCACTTTGGTGGTAAGAATGCAGATACAGCAGGTAGTGAAGAAGGCTCATAGCATGCTGGCCTTCATAATAAGCGGGATTGAGTATAAAAGCAGAGTTTCTTCTACAGCTGTTCAGGGCCCTGGTGAGACCACATCTGGAGTATTGTATCCAGTCCTCGTCTCCAAATTTGAGGAAAGACATTCTGGCTATTGAGGGAGTGCAGCGTAGGTTCATGAGGTCAATTCCTGGAATGGCGAGATTACCTTACACTGAAAGACGGGAGCGACTGGGCTTGTATACCCTTGAGTTTTGAAGAGTGAGGGGGATCTGATCGAGAAATATAAGATTATTAAAGGATTGGACACTCTAGAGGCAGGAAAAATGTTTCCACTGATGGGTGAGTGCCAAACCAGAGGATACAACTTAAAAATATGTCCCTCTCTCTCTGTCCCCCTCTCTCTATCCCCCTCACTTTGTCCCCCTCTCTCTTACCCTCCTCTCTGTATCCCTCTCTCTCTCCCTCACTCTGTCCCCTTCTCTGTCCTCACACTCGCTCTATACCCCTCTTTCTGTCCCCCCTCTCTGTACCCATCATCCTATCCACCCTCTCTCTGTCCCCGTTTCTCTGTCCACCCCACCTCTGCCCACCCAACTTGTCCACACCTCTCTCTGTCCTCCTCTCTCTCTCACTACCCTCTCTCAGTCCACCCCTCTCTCTGACGCATCTTTATCTGTACCCTTCTCTCTCTGTCCCCCTCACTGTGCCCCCTCTGACCCCCTTGGTCCCCTACCTCTTTGGCCTCTTCTCTCTCACCACCCACTCTCTGCCCCTTCTCTATTCCCCTCTCGCTGTTGCCCTTCTCTCTCTGTCCTACTCTCTAGCACCCCTCTCTCTCTGTCCCCCTCTCTCTACCCCATCTCTCTCTCTCACTCCCCTCTCTCTGTCCCCCTCTCTCTATCCCCATCTTTCTGTCGCCCCCTCTCTCAGTCCCCCTCTCTCTGTTCCCCTCTCTCTGAACCCCTCCCTGTCCACCCCTCTCTGCTGCCCTCTCTCTCTGTCCCACCTCTCTCTCCCTCTCTCTGTACCCCTCTCTCTCTGTTCTCCTCTCGCAGTCGCGCTTTTCTCCCTGCCCCCGCTCTCTGTCACCTCTCTCTCGGTCCCATTCACTGTCCCTCCTCTGTTCCACCTTCTCTGTCTCCCTCTCCCTGTCCCCTGTCTCTCTCTCCCCCTCTCCCTGTCCACCCTCTCTCTGTGTTCTCCTCTAACTGTCGCCCTTCTCTCTCCGTCCCCCTCTCGCTGTCCCCTCTCTCTCTGTCCCCTCTCTGTCCCCTCTCTCTCTGTCACCTCTCTCTATGTCCCCTTCTCTCTGTCCCCCACTCCCTATCCACCTCTCTCTGCCCCTTCTCTCTTCACCTATCTGTCACCCCTCTCTCTGCCCTCCCCTCTCTCTGTCCCTGCTCTCTCTTTGTCCCCGCTCTTACTGTCTCACACCCTATACCCCCTCTCTCTGTTCCCCTCTCGCAGTTGCGCTTTTCTCTCTGTCCCCCCTCTCTATCACCTCTCTCTCGGTTCCCCTCACTGTCCCTCCTCTGTCCCACCCTCTCTGTCTCCCTCTCCCTGTCCCCTGTCTCTCTCTCCCCCTCTCCCTGTACCCCCTCTCTCTGTGTTCTCCTCTCACTGTCGCCCTTCTCTCTCTGTCCCCCTCTCGCTGTCCCCTCTCTCGCTGTCCCCTCTCTCTCTGTCCCCTCTCTCTCTGTCCCCTAACTCTCTGTCCCCCTCTCTCTGTCCTCCCCGCTCTCTGTCCCTGCTCGCTCTTTGTCCCCGCTCTTACTGTCTCACACCCTGTACCCCCTCTCTCTGTGCCCCACTCTCTGTCCTGCCTATCTGTCCCCTCTCTCTGTCCCGCATCTCTCTGTCCCACCTCTCAGTTCCCCTCTCTGTCCTCTTTCTCTGTAACCCCCTGTCTGCCCCACTCTCTCTGTCCCCCTGTTACCCTCTCTCTGCCCCCTCTCTCTCTGTTCCCCCTCTCTGCTCCCTCTCTCTGTCTCCCTCTGTCTGACCCCTCTCTCTGGCCCCTCTGTCTGTTCCCCCTGTCTGTTCCCCTCCCTGTGTACCCTCTCTGTCCCTGCTCTCCCCCCTCTCTCTGTGCCCCCTCTCTGTGCCCCCCTCTCTCTGTGCCCCCTCTCTCTGTCTCCCCTCTCACTGTCCCCCCTCTCTGTCCCCCCTGTCCGCCCCGCTCCCCTTGCCCCCACCTCTCTGTCCCCCTCACTTTCTGGCCCGCTATCTGTCCCACCCTCTCTCTGTCCCTGCTCTCTATACCTCCCTCTCTGTCCACCCCTCTCTCCGTCCCGACTTCTCGTTGTCCGCCCCGTCCCTCCTACTCTCTCTCTGTCTCGCCCTCTCTCTGCCCCCTCTCTCTGTCCCACCTGCCTCGGTCGTCCCCTCTCTCTAACCCATCTCACTCTGACCCCAATCTCTCTGTCCCCCATCTCTCTGTCCCCCTCTCTCTGTTCCTCTTCTCTCTGACACCTCTCTCAGTCCCCCTTCTCTCTGTCCCCTCTCTCTGTCCCACCTGCCACAGTCACACCCACACTCTGACTCCTCTCTCTCTGTCCCCCTTCTCTCTATCCCCACTCATTGTCCCCTCTCTCTGTCCACCCCTCTCTCTGAACTCCATCTTTCTGTCGCCAATTTCTCTGTTGCCTCCTCTGTCACTCTCTCTCTGTGCCCCCACTGCTACCCCTCTCTATTCACCGCTCTGTCCCGACTCACTCACTCCCTCTCTCTGACACTCCTTTCTGTCCCCCAGTCTCTCTTCCCCTCTCTATCCCCCTCTCTCTATCCCCCTCTCTCTGTCTCCATCTCTCTCTGTGCTCCTCTCTGTCCCCCCACTCTCTTTGCGCCCCCCTCTTTGAGTACCCCCTCTCTGTCCACCCTCTTTCTTCCCCGTCTCTGTCTCCCCGTCTCCCTCTCTCTCCCTGTCTCTCTGTCACCCTCTCTGTCTCCCTTCTCTCTGTCCTCCTCTCTGTCCAGCTCTCTCTGTCATCCGTCTCTCTCTGCCCCACTCTCTCTGTCCCCCTCTCTCTGTCCCCCTTTCTCTGCCTCCATCTCTCTCTGACTCCGCTCTCTCTGTCTCCCAGTCTCTCTGTCCACCACTCACTGTTGCCTCCTTCTCTCAGTCCCCCCGCTCTCTGTACTCCTCTGTCTGTCCCCCCTCTCTCTGGCCCCTTTGTCTGTCCCCCTCTCTCTGTCACCCCGTCACACCTTCGTGCTGCCCCCTCTCTGTGCACCGCCTCTCTCTGTCCTCCCTCTTTATCCCCCTCTCTGTACACCCCTCTCTTTGTCCTGAACTCTCTCGGTTCCCCCTCTGTCCCCCTCTCTCTGTCCAGCACTCCCTGTTGCCTCCCTCTCTCAGTCTCCCCTCTCTCTGTCCCCTCTCTCTGAACCCCTCTCTGTCCCCCCTCTCTCTGCCGCCCTCTCTCTGCCCCCAACCTCCCCCTCTCTCTTTCCCCCTCTCTCTGTGTTCCCCTCTCGCTGTCGCCCTACTCTCTCTGCCCCTCTCTCTGTCGCCCGTCTCTCTGTTGCCCCTCTCTCTGTCCCCCTCGCTCTGTCCCCCTTTCTCTGTACCCCTCTCTCTATCACCGTCTCTCTGTCGCCCCGCTGTCTGTCGCCCCTCTATTTCTCGCCCCTCTGTCTGTCTCTCCGCTCTCTGTCCCCCTCTCTGTACCCCCTCCCTCTGTCACCACCTCTCTCTGTACCCATTCCCTCTGTCCCTGTCTCTCTCTTCCTCCCTTTCAGTATCCCCTCTCTGTGCCCCACTCTCTGTCACGCCTCTCACTCCCCCTTCTCTCTGTCCTGCATCTCTCTGTCCCACCTCTTTGTCCCCCCTCTCAGTGCACTCTGTCGCTCTACCCCCGTATGTTTCACTCTCTCTGTCCCCCCCTACGTACCACACTCTCTGCCCTCTCTCTCTCTGTCTACCCTCGCCGGTCCCCCTCTCTCTGTCCCCCTCTGTCGGTCCTCCTCTGTCTGTCCCCCTTCTCTCAGGCCCCTCTGTCTGTCACCCTCTCTCTCCCCCCGTCACACCTTCGTGCTGCCCCCTCTCTGTCCACCGCCTCTCTCTGTCCTCCCTCTCTATCCCCCTCTCTGTACACCCCTCTATTTGTCCTGAAACTCTCGCTGCCCCCTCTGTCCCCCTCTCTCTGTAGCCTTCTCTGTGCCACCTCTCTGTGCTCCGCTCTCTCCCCCTCTCTCTGTCACCCCTCTCTGCCACCACTGTCTGTCCCCCTCACTGCCCCCCCCGTCGCCCCTCTCTGTCCTCATCTCCCTGTTCCCTCTCTCTCTCCCCCTTACTCTGTCCCCATCTCTCTATCCCTGTCTCTCTCTCCCCTAGTCTCTGTCTATGTCTCTCTGTCCTCATCTCTCTCTGACCACCTCTTTCTGTCCCCCTCTCTCTGTAACTGTCATGGTGTCCATGCTCTCTCTGAACCCCTCTCTGACTCCCTGTCTCTGACACCTCTCTTTGTCCCCCTCTCTCTGCCCCCCTCTGCCCCCACTCTCTCTTACCCCTAGCTCTCTGTCCCCCTCTCTCTCTGCCCCCTCTGTCCACCACTCTCAATTATCCACTTTTATCTGTCCCACTCACTCTCTGTACCTCCTCTCTCTCTGTCCCACTCTCTTTCTGCCCCTGTCGCTCTGTCCCACACACTGTCCCCCACTCTGTCCCCCCACTCTGCCCATTTCCCTGCCCCCGTCTCTCTCTCACACTCCCCGCTCTCTGCCCCCTCTCTGTCCCCCTCTCTCAGTCGTCCCCCTCTCTCAGTGCCCCGTCTCTCGGTTGCCCTCTCTCTGATCCCCTCTCTGTCCCCCCTTCTCTCTGAGCCCTCTTTATCTGTCCCCGCTCTCTCTCTGACCACTCCTCTCTGCCGCCCTCTGTCTGTCACCCTCACTGTCCCGCCTCTGCCCCCCCAGTCCCCATCCCTCGGTCCCCCTCTCCCTCTCTCTCTGTCTTCCTCTCTTTTGTTTCCCTGCTCGCTGTCGCCCTCCTCCCTCTGCCCCCTCTCTCTCTCACCCCTCTCTCTGCTGCCCTCTCTCTGTACCCCCTCACTGTCCCTCCTTTGTCCCTCCCTCTCTCTCCCCAATCTCCCTGGTCCCCCTCTCTCTAAATATAGCCCTGTTTCCCCCTCACTCTCTGTTCCCCCCTCTATGTCGCCCCTCTGTCTTTCCCCCTCTCTCTGTCCCCCTCTCTCTGTCCCCCTCTCTTTATGTCCCCCTCTCTCTGCCCCCCACTCTCTGTCCACCTCTCTCTATCCCTTTCTCTCTTCCCCCTCTCTGTCACCCCTCTCTCTGTCCCTCCTCTCTCTGTGCCCACTCACTGCCCGCCTCTCTCTCTGTCCCCCTCTCTCTCTATCCCCGCTCTGTCTGAACCCCCGTCAACCTCTCGCCCTGTGTTCCACTGTCTGTCTCTCACTCTGTTCCGCCTCACTCTCCCCTCGCTCTCTGTCCTGCATCTCTCTGTTCCACCTCTCTGTACCCCTTTCTCTGCTCCCTCTCATTCTGTCCCCCCTCTCTGCCCCCGTCTCTCTGTCGCCCCTCTGTCTGTCCCAGTCTATCGATCCCCCACTCTCTGTCCACCTGTATCTGCTCACTTCTCTCTCCCCTTCTCTGTCGTCACTCTCTCTGTCACCCCTCCCTCTGCCCCTTCTCTCTGTCCCGCTCCCTCTGTCCCCCTCTCTCTGTCCCCTTCTCTCTGTCCCCCTCTCTCTGTCGCTCCTCTGTCTGTCACCCCTCTATATTTCACTCTATCCCCCACTCTCTTTCCTCTGTCTCTGTCAACCCTCTCTCTCTGTCCACCCATCTCTCCACTACCTCTCTGTCTTCTTTCTCTCTGTCCTCCCTCTCTGTCCACCCCTCTCTGTCCACCCTCTCTCTGTCCCCCCTCTTTGTCCCCTTCTCTCTGTCTCCAAAATCTGTCCTTCCACTCTGTCCACCCAAACTGTGTCCCATCACTCTCTTACATCTTACATCTTCCACTCTCTCTGTTCCCCTCTCTCTATCCCCCGCTCTCTGTACCCTTCCCTCTCAGCCCCCTCGCTGGCCCCCTTTTTTGTCCCCCTCTCTCTGTCCCCCACTCTCTCTGTGCCCCCCTCTCTGTCCACCCCTCTCTGTACCCCCTTAGTAGCGCCTCTCTCTCCCCCCCGACCCCCTCTCTCAGTTCCCCCTCTCTGTCCTCCTCTTTCTGTCCCACTTTGTCTGTCCCCCTCTGTCTCTGTCCCCACATCTCTGTACCCCTCTCTCTGCCCCCCTCCCTTTCCACCTCTCAGTCCCCATTCTCTGGCACGGCCCTCTGTCTCCCCTTTCTTTCCTACCTCTCTGTCCCCCCTCTCTGACCACCTCTCTGTCACTATCTCTCTGCCCCACTACCTCTCTCCCCCTCTGTCTGTCCCCCTCTCTCTGTCCACACACTCTCTCTGTCCCCCTCTGTACCCCTCTCTCTGTGCCCCCACTGTCTGTGCACCGACTGTCTGTCCCCCCATTCCCCTATCTCTGTCTCCCCTCTCTCTGTCCACCTCTCTGTTCCTACCACTGTGCCCTGTCTCTCTCTGTCCCTCCTCTCTCTCTGCACCATCTGCGCCTCCATCTCTGTCGCCCCCTCTACCCACCCTCTCTCTCCCCCACTCTCTCTCCACCATTCTCTCTACCCCTCTCTCTGTTCCCCTCTCTCTGTCCCCTTCTCTCTCTGTTCCCCTCTCTCTGTTCATCTCTCTCTGTCCCCCTTCTCTCTCTGTTCCCCTCTCTCTGTCGCCCCCCTCTCTCAGTCCCCCCTCTCTCGGTTGCCCTCTCTCTGAGCCCCTCTCTGTCCACCCCTTTCTCTGAACGCTCTCTATCTGTCCCCGCTCTCTCTGACCACCCCTCTCTGCCGCCCTGTCTCTGTCCTCCTCATTGTCCTGCCTCTGCCCCCCAGTCCACATCTCTCTGTCCCCTTCTCTCTCCCCCTCTCTCTGCCCCTCTCTCTGTCACCCGTCTCTCTGCTGTCCTCTCACTGTTCTCCCTCACTGTCCCTCCTCTGTCCCTCCCTCTCTCCCCAATCTCCCTGCCCTCTCTCTAAAAACTCTCTGTGTACCCCCTCACTCTACGTTCCCCTCTCCCTGCCCCCCACTCTCTGTCCACCTCTCTCTGCCCCCTTCTCTCTCCCCTTCTCTGTCGCCCCTCTCTCTGTCCCTCTTCTCTCTTTGTCCCTCTCTCTCTCTGTCCCCGCTCACTCTGTCACCCTCTCTCTCTGTCAACCTCTCTCTGTGCCCCGCTCTCTGTCTCCCACTCTGTTCTGCCTCTCTCCCCCTCCGCTCTCTGTCCCGCATCTCTCTGTTCCACCTCTCTGTACCCCTTTCTCTGCTCCCTCTCTGTCTCTGTCACCCCTCTCTGTCGGCCCTCTCTCTGTCGCCCCTCTGTCTTTCCCCTCTCTCTGTCCCCCTCTCTCTGCCCCACTCTCTCTAAGTCCCCCTCTCTCTATTCCCCACTCTCTGTCCACCTCTATCTGCTCCCTTCTCTCTTCCCCTCTCTGTCGCCACTCTCTCTGTCACTCCTCTCTCTGCCCCCTCTCTCTGTCCCATTCACACTGTCCCCCGCTTTCTCTGTCCCCTTCTGTCTGTCCCCCTCTCTCTGTCTCCCTATCTCTATATCGCTCTCTCTATCCCCTGCTCTCTGCCACCTCTCTCTGCCCCACCCCTCTGCTCCCCTTTCTGACCCCTCTCTCACTGTCCTCTTTCTCTCTGTCCCCCTCTCAGTCACCTCCTCTGTGACCACCCTCTCTGTGTCCACCACCTCTCTGTCCCCCGCTCTGTCCCCTTCTCTCTGTCGACCAATTCTATCACTCCACTCTGTCAACCCAAACTCTATCCCCCGACTCTTTGACACCTTGTATCTCCCACTCTCTCTGTCTCCCTCTCTTTATCCCGCGCTCGCAATCACCCTCTCTCTCAGTCCCCGCTCGCTGCCCCCACTTTCTGTCCCCCTCTCTCTGTCCCGCACTCTCTCTGTGCCCCTCTCTGTCCACCCCACTCTGTCCCCCCGCAGTCGCGCATCTCTCTCTCTCCCCCTTCCTCTGATCCACTCTCTCCATTCCCCCTCTCTGTCCCACTCTCTCTGTCCCACACTCTCTGTCCACCTCTCTTTGTCCCCTTCTCTCTCCCCGTCTCTGTCGCCCCTCTCTCTGTCCATCCTCTCTCTATTCCCCCTCACTGTCCCCCCCTCTCTCTGTCCCTCTCTCTCGGTCCCCGCTCTCTTTGATCCCCCCTCTCTCTGTCCACCTCTCTCTGTGCCCCGCTCTCTGTCCCACACTCTGTTCCTCCTCTCTCTCCCCCGCTCTCTGTCTCGCATTTGTCTGTCCCCCTCTCTGTCCCCTCTCTCTGTCGCCTCTGTCTCTCCCCCTCTCTCTGTCACCACTCTATCTGTCCCCCTCTCTCTGTCCCCCCTCTGCATGTCCCCCTTTCTCTGTCTCTCTCTCTATGTCGCCCTCTCTCTATCCCCCACTCTCTGTCCCCTCTCTCTGTACCCCCTCTGTCTCTGTCCCCCCTTTCTGTCCCCTCCCTCACCGTCCTCTTCTCTCTATCCCCCCTCTCATTCACCCACTCATTATCCTCTTTCTCTTTGTCCCCTGTCTCAGTCACCACCTCTCTGTCCACCCTCTCTCTGCCCCCTATCTGTCCCCTTCTCTATATCTCCCAACTCTGTCCCTCCACTCTCTCCACCCAAAGTCTGTCCCCCCACTCTCTGACACCTTGTATCTCCCACTCTGTCTATCCCCCGTTCTCTGTCCCACTCCTTCTCAGCCCCACTCGCTGTCCCCCTCTCTCCTTCCCTCATTCTCTCTGTGCCCCCTCTCTGTCCACCCCTCTTTTTCCCCCTCAGTATCGCCTCTCTCTCTTCCCTTCCCTCTGTCCCCCTCTCTGTGTCCCCCTCTCTCTGTCCCACTATGTATCTCCACCTCTGTCTGTCCCCCTCTCTCTATCCCCCCTCTCTGTCCACCTCTCCCTGCTCCCTTCTCTCTCCCCTTCTCTGTCGCCACTTTATCTGTCCCCCTCTCTCTGTCGCCCCTCTGTATGTCCCCCTTTCTCTGTCTCCCTCTCTCTATGTCGCCCTCTCTCTATCCCCCACTCTCTGTCCCCTCTCTCTGTCCCCCCTCTGTCTCTGTCCCCCGTTTCTGTCCCCTCCCTCACCGTCCTCTTCTCTCTATCCCCCCTCTCAGTCACCCACTCATTGTCCTCTTTTTCTTTGTCCCCTGTCTCAGTCACCACCTCTCTGTCCACCCTCTCTCTGTCCCCCTCTCTGTCCTCTACTCTGTCCCCTTCTCTATATCTCCCAACTCTGTCCCTCCACTCTCTCCACCAAAACTCTGTCCCCCCACTCTCTGACACCTTGTATCTCCCACACTCTCTATCCCCCGCTCTCTGTCCAACTCCTTCTCAGCCCCCCTCGCTGTCCCCTCTCGCCTTCACTCATTCTCTCTGTGCCCCCTCTCTGTCCACCCCTCTCTGTCCCCCCTCAGTATCGCCTCTCTCTCTTCCCTTCCCTCTGTCCCTCTCTCTGTCCCCTTCTCTCTGTCCCCCTCTCTCTGTCCCACTCTGACTGTTCCCCCATCTCTGTTCCCCTCTCTTTGCCCCCCTCTTTCTCTGTCCATCTCTCAGTCCCCAATCTCTGGCCCCGCTCTCTGTCTCCCCTTTCTTACCTACCTCTCTGTCCCCCCTCACTGTACCCCCTCTCTGACCACTTCTCTGTCACCATCTCTCTGCCCCACTATCTCTCTCGCCCCTCTCTCTGTCCCCCTCTCTCTGTCCCCATTTTCTCTCTACCCTCCCTGTTCCCTCTCTCTCTGTGACCCCCAATCTGTTCCCCACACTGTTCCGCCACTCTTTGACCCCCCACTCTCTATCCCTCCACTCTCTGAACCCCTTCTAACTTCCACCTCTCTCTGTGCCCTCCATTTGTATCCCTCTCTCTGTCCCCCTCTATGTCCCCCTCCCTTTGTACCCCCCTCTCTCTGTCCCTCTCTGCCGTCTCTCTCTATGCCGCACTCTGTGACCCCTCTCTCTGTGTCACGCCTCGCTGTGCCCTCCCTGTCCCCCTCTCTCTGTATCCCTCTCTCTCTCTCTCTCTGCCTCCCTCTTTGTTTCCATCTCTCTGTCCACCGTCCCACTGTACTCCTATCTCTACCTCCCCCTGTCTGTCCAACCCTCTGTCTGTCCCCCCTCTCGCTGACCCCCTCTATCTGTCACACCTCTCTCTCTGTCCCCCTCTCCCTGTTCCCCTCTCTCTGTCCACCGCGCTCTCTGTCACACCTCTCTGTAACACTCTTTCTCTGTCCCCTCCCCCTTTGTCCAACGTCTCTCTGTACCCCTGTCTCTCATCCCCTCTGTCTCCTCGTCTCTCTGTCCACTCTTCTCTCTGCCACCTCTATCTGACCCCTCTCCCTCTGTCTCTTCTCTCTTTCCCCTTTCTCTGTTCCCCCTCTCTCTGCACCCTTTCACTGTCCTCCTCTCTCTGTCCCCCTCTGTTCTCCCTCTCTCTCTGTCCCGCCACTCTGTTCCCCACACTGTCCCCCCACTCTTTCTTCCACCTCACTCTGTCCCCCGCTCTCTGTCTACCCTCTCTGTCCCCCTCGCTTTGTACCACCTTCTCTCTATCCCCTCTCTCTGTCACGCCTCTCTGTGCCCCTCTGTCTCCCTCTCTCTGTATCCTTCTCTCTCTGCCCCCTCTCTGTTCCCCCTCTCTATCTCCCCTAGCGCTGTCCAGCCCTCTGTCTGCCCCCTCTATCTGTCCCACAATTCTCTCTGTTCTCCCTTCTCTCTCTGTTCCCCTCTCTCTGTCCCCTACTCCATGTCCCATCCACTCTCTGTCCACAACTCTTTCTGTCCCCCTCTCTCTGTGCACCGTCTGTTTTCCCCCTTCTGTCCCCCTCTCTTTGTTCCCCTCTCTCTGTCGCCCATCTCTCTCTCTGTTCACCTCTCTGTGTCGCTCCTCTCTCTGTCGCCACTATCTCTGCAGCCCTCTCTATAACTCCTCTCTCAATTCCCCTCTCTCTCTTTCACCCCTCTCTCTGTTTCCCTCTCTCTGTCCCACCTCCCTCTATCACCCTTATCTCTCTGTCCACTCTCTCTGTCCCTCGTCTCTCTCTGTCCCCCGTTTCTGTTCCCCTTTCTCACTGTCCCCTTTCTCTCTGTCCCCCTCTCCGTCATGCCCTCTCTGTCCACCTTCTCTCTGCCCCCCCTGTCCCCGCGCTGTCCCCATCTCTCTGTCCTCAGCTCTTTCCCTCCACTCTGTCCACCCAATCTCTGTCCTCCTATTCTCTGACCCCTTCTATCTCCCCCCTTTGTGCCCCTCTCATGTCGCCCCTCTCTATATCCTCCGCTCTCTGTCCCCCTCCCTCTCAGCGCCCCTCGCTGTCCTCCCTCTTTTTGTCCCCCTCTCTCTGTTCCCCACTCTCTCTGTGCCCCCTCTCTGTCCCCCTCTCAGTGGCGCCTCTTACTCCCCCCTCCCCCGAAACCCTCTCTCTGTCTCCCCCTCTCTCTGTCCCCTCTCTCTGTCCCCAACTCTATATGTACCCCTTTTCTCTCTATCCCCCACTCTCTGACGCCCCCTCTGTCTACCACGCTCTCTGTCCCCCTCTTTCTGTCCACCCCTCTCTCTGTCCCCCTCGCTTTGTCCCACCCAACTCTCTGTCTCTCCCTCTCTTGCCCCCTTTCTCTGTCCCCCTCCTACAATCCTGCTGTCCCCGTTCCTCATCTCTCTGTCTCACCTCTCTCTCCCCCTCTCCCTGTCCCCCTCTCTCTCGTGTCCCCTCACTCTGTTTCCCCTCTCTCTATTGAATCTCTCTCTGTTGCCCCTCTCTCTGTCGTCCGTCTGTCTGTCGCCCATCTCTTCCTGTCTCCCTCTCTCGGCACCCTCTTTTTCTGTCCCCCTGTCTCGCTGTCCCCCCTCTCTCTTCCCCCCTCGCTCTTCTCCCTCTCTCTGTCTCCCTCAGTCTCTCTACTCCTCTCTCTGTCCCCTCTCTCTGTCCCCTCTCTTTGTCCTCTCTCTCTGTCCCCCTCTCTCTGTCCAAACTCCTTTCTGAGTTCCCCACTATCTTTGTCCCCTCACTCTCTCTGTCCCCCCTCTCTCTCACCCCTCTTTCTGTCCCCCATTTCTATTCCCCGCTCTCTGTCCCACTCTCTGTCCCCCATCTGTGCAGCATTTGTCTGTCCCCCTCTCTCTGAACCCCTCTATCTCCCACTCCCTCTGTCGCACTCTCTCTGCCCCCTCCCTCTGTCGCACCTCTCTTTGTTCCCCGCTCGGTCCTCCATCACTCTGGTCCCCATCTCTCTCTCCCTCTCCCCCTGTTAATGATATAGAAGATGGTATCAGAAATAACATTACAAAATTTGCTGATGATACTAATCTGGGTGGCAGGGTGAAATGTGATGAGGATGTTAGGAGATTACAGGGTAACCTGGACAAGTTAAGTGAGTGGGCAAATGCATAGCAGATGCAGTTTAATGTGGATAAATGCATGGTTATACATTTTGGTGGCAAGAACAGGAAGGCAGATTGCTACCTCAATTGAATTAATTTAGGTAAAAGGGCAGTACAGAGAGATCTGGGTGTTCTTGTACACCAGTCAATGTAGGCAAGCATACAGGTACAGCAGGTAGTGAAGAAGGCTAATAGCATGATGGCCTTCATACCAAGAGGAATTGAGTATAGAAGCAATGAGGTGCTTCTGCAGCTGTACAGTGCTCTGGTGAGACCACACCTGGAGTATTGTGTGCAGTTCTGGTCTCCAAATTTGAGGAAAGATATTCTGGCTATTGAGGGAGTGCAGCGTAGGTTCACGAGGTCAATTCCTGGAATGGAGGGATTACCTTACACTGAAAGACTGAAACGACTGGGCTTGTATACCCTTGAGTTTAGAAGATTGAAAGGGGGTCTGATTGAGGCAAATAAGATTATGAAAGGATTGGACACTCTGGCAGCAGGAAACATGTTTCCGCTGATGGATGAGTGCCGAACCAGAGGACACAGCTTAAAAATACGGGGTAGACCATTTAGGACAGAGATAAGGAGAAACTTCTTCACCAAGAGAGTGGTGGCTGTGCGGTATGCTCTGCCCCAGAGAGCAGTGGAAGCCCAGTCTCTGGATTCATTCAAGAAAGAGTTGGATAGAGCTCTCAAGGATAGTGTAATCAAGGGTCATGGAGATAAGGCAGGAAGCGGATACTGATTCAGGATGATCAGCCATGATCATATTGAATGGTGGTGCAAGCTCGAAGGGCTGAATGGCCTACTTCTGCACCTATTGTCTATTGTCTATTGCTTCTGTCCCTTGCTCTCTTTCCACTCTCCTATCTATGTACCGCCTCTCTCTCTGTCCCCTCACTCTCTCTGTCCACCCTACCTCTCTATCCTCTCTCTCTCTCTCCCCCGTCTCTGTCCCCCTCTCTCTGACCCCCATTTCTTTCCCCCCTCTCTCTTTCTCTCCGTGTCTGTCCACCCAAACTCTGTCCATCCTCTCTCTTCACCACTCTCTCTCTGTCTCCCACCAGTCCGCCCCTCTCTCTCCACCCTCTCTGTACCCCTCTCTCTCTGTGTCCCCAATCTGTTCCCCACACTGTCCCCCCACTCTTTGACCCTCCACTCTCTGTCCTTACACTTTCTGGTCCCGTCCAATTCCCACCTCTCTCTATTCCCTGGTCTCTGTCCCCCTCTATGTCCCCCTCCCTTTGTACCCCCCTCTGACCCTCCCTCTGTCCCCCTCTCTCTCTGACCCTTCTCTCTGTATCCCTCTCTCTGCCCCCCTCTCTGTTCCAATTTCTCTGTCCCCCTCTCCCTATCTCCCCCTCTCTGTCCACCCCTCTGTCTGTCCTCCCTCTCCCTGGCCCCTTGTATCTGTCCCACCTCTCTCTTTCCTCCCTCTCTCTGTTCCCCTCTCTCTGTCCACCGCTCTCTCTGTCACGGCTCTCTGTAAACCACTCTCTCTGTCCCACCTCTTTCTCTGTCACGCCTCTCTGTTCCCCCTCTGCCCCCCTCTCTCAGTACCCCTCTCTCTCTGCCCCCTCTCTGTCACCTCTCCCTCTGTCTCCTCTCTCTTTCCCCCTCTCTCTGTCCCCTCTCTCTCTGCACCCTTTCACAATCCCCCTCACTCTGCCCCCTCTCTGTTTCCCCCTCTCTCTCTGTCTCCCCACACTGTCCCCCACACTGTCCCCCACACTCTTTGCTCCACCTCACTCTGCCCCCCCGCTCTCTGTCTACATTTTCTGTCCCCCTCGCTTTGTACCACCCTGTCTCTGTTCCCCTTTTCTATCTCCCCTCTCTCTGTCTACCCCTCTGTCTGCCTCCCTCTATCTGTCCCACCGTTCTCTGTTCTCGCGTCTCTCTCTCCTCCTCCCTCTGTCCCCTCTCTCTCTGTCCCCACTCCCTGTCCCCCCACTCTCTCTGTCCCCCTCTCTGTGCACCATCTGTCTTCCCCCTCTGCCCCCCTCTGCCCCCTCTCTCTCTTCCCCTCTCTCTGTCGCCCATCTCGCTGTCTGTTCACCTCTCTCTGTCGCTTCTCTCTCTGTCGCCCCTCTCTCTGCAGCCCGTTCTATAACCCCTCTCTCTGCCCCCCTTTCTCTCTGTCACCGCTCTCTCTGTTTCTCTCTCTCTATCCCTCCTCCCTCTATCACCCTTCTCTCTCTGTCCCCGTCTCTCTCTGTCCCCCGTTTCTGTTCCCATCCCTCTCTGTCCCCTTTCTCTCTGTCTCCCCTCTCTGTCACTTCCTCTCTGTCCACTCCCTCTCTGTCCCCACTCTCTGTCCCTCGCTCTGGCCGCTTCTCTCTGTCCCCCAACTCTTTCCCTCCACTCTGTCCACCCAATCTCTGTCCCCCATTCTCTGTCCCCTTCTATCTACACCCTCTCTTTCCCCCTCTCTCTGTTCCCCCTCACGGTATCCTTCGCTCTCTGTCCCCATTCCCTCTGCGCCCCTTCGCTGTCCCTCCTCTTTCTGTCTCCGTCTTTCTGTTCCCCACTCTCTCTGTGCCCCCTCTCAGTGGCGCCTCTCACTCTCCCCCTCCCCCGAAACCCTCTCTCTGTCTCCCCTTCTCTCTGTCCCCTCTCTCTGTCCCCAGCTCTGTATGTCCCACTTTTCTATCGATCCCCCACTCTCTGACGCCCCTCTCTGTCCACCACGCTCTCTGTCCCCTCTCTCTGTCCACCCCTCTCTCTGACCCCCTCGCTTTGTCCCACCCCACTCTCTGTCTCTCCCTCTCTTTGCCCCCTTTCTCTGTCCCCCTCCTTCAATCCTGCTGTCCCCCGCTCCTCATCTCTATGTCTCACCTCTCTCTCCCCCTCTCTCTGTCCACCTCTCTGTCCCCCCTCTCTCTGTCCCCATCTCTCTGTCACGCTTCTCTTCCTGTCCCCCTCTCTCCCTGTCCCCTCACTCGGTTGCCCCTCTCTCTGTTGACCCTCTCTCTGTTGCCCCTCTCTCTGTCGCCCGTCTGTCTGTCGCTCTTCTCTTCATGTCCCCCTCTCTCTGCACCCCCTTTTTCTGTCACCCCGTCTCTCTGTCCCCCCTCTCTGTTCCCCCTCTCTCTGTTCCCCTCAGTCTCTCTACTCCTCTCTCTGACCCCTCTCTCTGTCCCCTCTCTTTGTCCCCTCTCTCTGTCCCCCTCTCTCTGTCCAACCCCCTCTCTCAGTACCCCACTATCTCTGTCCCCTCACTCTCTCTGGTCCCTCTCTCTCACCCCTCTTTCTGTCCCCCATTTCTATCCCCCTTCTCTGTCCCCCCCTCTGTCCCCGTCACTCCCTCTGCTCCGCCCCTTTCTCTGCCCCCAAACTGTCGCCCATACTGTCCACCCACTCTTTGATCCCCAATCTCTGCCCCCCACGTTCTGATCCGCTCTAACTCCCACCTCTCTCTCCCTCCCTTTGTCCCCTGTGCTCTGTCCCCCTCTCTCTCCCCACTCTTTGTACCACACTCTCTCAGTCCCCTCTTTCACTGCCCCTCTCTCTCTGTCCCGCCTCTGTCCTCCTGTCTCCATCCCCCATGTCTCTGCCCCCCTCTCTGGTCCCCACTTTTTCTGTCCCCCCTCTCTTTTTCACCCCTGTCTGTTCCCCTCTCTCTGTGCCCCCCTCTGCACCCCGTCCCCCCTTCCCCCATCTCTCTTTACCCCTCTCTCTGTCCCCCCTCTCTCTGTACCCCCCTCTCTGGCCTCCTCCATGGCCCCCTCTCTCTGTCTCCCATTTCTCTGTCCCGTCTCTCTGACCCCCTAACTCTATTCCATCCTCTCTGTCCCCCTCTCTCTGTACCCTCTCGCTCTGTCCACGTCTCTCTTTCCCCCCTCTCTGTGCCGCCTCTCCCTCCCCCCTCTCTGCCCCTAACTTCTCAGTTCTCCTGTCCATCCTCTGACCCCTTTCTCTCTGTTTCCCCTCTCTCTGTCACCCCCCTGTGCAGCCTTTCTCTGTCCCCCTCTCTCTGACCCCCTCTATCTCCCACTCTCTCGGTTGCACTCTCTCTGCCCCCTCCCTCTGTCGCACCTCTCTCTGTTCCCCGCTCTCGGTCCTCCCTCACTCTGGTCCCCATCTCTCTCTCCCTCTCCCTCTGTTAATGATATAAAAGATGGTATCAGAAATAACATTAGCAAATTTGCTGATGATACTAAGCTGGGTGGCAGGGTGAAATGTGATGAGGATGTTAGGAGATTACAGGGTGACCTGGACTCCCCCCTCCCTCTGACCCCCTCTCTTCTGTCTCCCCCTCTCTCTGTCCCCTCTCTCTGTCCCCACCTCTATATGTCCCCCCTTTCTCTCTACCCCGACTCTCTGACGACCCTCCCTCTGGCCACCACGCTCTCTGCCCCCCTCTCTCTGCCCACTCCTGTCTCTGTCCCCCTCGCTATGTCCCTCCCACTTTCTGTCTCTACCTCTCTTTGCCCCCTCTCTCTGTCTCCCCTCCTTCCAACCTGCTGTCCCAAATTCCTCACCTGTCTGTCTCACCTGTCTCTCCCTCTCTCTCTGTCCCCCTCTCTCTGTCCCCCTCTCTCTGTCCCCATCTCTCTGTCACGCTTCTCTCCATGTCCCCCTCTCGCTCTGTCCCCTCTCTTTCGCCCCTCTCTCTGTCGCCCGTCAGTCAGTCGCCCTTGTCTTCCTGTCCCCCTCGCTGTGTACCCCCTTTCTCTATCACCCCGTCTCTCTCTGTCCCGCCTCTCTCTGCCCCCCTCTCGCTGTTCCCCCGTCTCTGTGTTCCCACGTCTCTCTGTCCCCACTCTCTGTCCCCTCCCTCTGTCCCCTCTCTTTGTCCCCTCTCTCTGTCACTCTCTCTCTCCAAGCCCCTCTCTCAGTACCCTCTCTCTCTGTCCCTCACTCTCTCTGCCCCCTCTCTCTCTCACCCCCCTTTCTATCCCCCTTCAATCCCCTCTCTCTGTTCCCCCTCTCTGTCCCCGTCACTTCCTCTGCTCCGCCCCTCTCTCTACCTCCCACTCAGTCGCCCATACTGTGCCCCCACTCTTTCAAACCCCAGTGTCTGTCCCCCACGCTCTGATCCTTTCTAACTCTCCCCTCTCTCCCCCTCCCTTTGTACCCAGCGCTCTGCACTCCCCCGACTCTTTGTACCACACTCTCTCTGTCACCCTTTTCTCTGTCCCGCTCTCTCTGTCCCCCTCTGTCCTCCTGTCTCCTTCTCCCATGTCTCTGCCCCCTCTCTGGACCCCACTTTTTCCGTCCCCCTCTCTCTGTTCCCCCCTCTCTGTCACCCCCGTCCCCATCTCTCTGTACCCATCTCTCTGTACCCTCTCTCTGGCCCCCTCTCTCTGTCTCCCATCTCTCTGTCGCCTCTCTCTGTCCCCCCTCACTCTTTCCCGTACCCTCTGTCCCCCTCTCTCTGTCCCCTCTCTCTGTCCCCGCCTCTCTTTCCCCCGTCTCTGTGCCCCCTCTCTCCACCCCATCTCTGTCCGCCTCTCTGGCCCTAGCCTCTCAGTCCTCCTGTCCACCCTCTGACCTGTCTCTCTCTGTTTCCCCTCTCTCTGTCCTCCCTCTGTCCGGCCTGTCTCAGGCCCCCCCTCTCTGACCCACTCTATCTCCCCCTCCCTCTGACCCCCTCTATCTCCCACTCTCTCTGGCCCCTCTCTCTCTCTGCCCCCTCTCTCTGTCGCACCTCTCTGTACCCCGCTCTCGGTCCTCCCTGACACTGGTCCCCATCTCTCTCTCCCCATCCCTCAGTCCCCTGCTCTTTGTCTACTCCCCTGTCTCTGTACCGCCTCTCTCTCAGCCCCCTCACTCTCCCTGCCCCCAACACTCTATCCCCACTCGATGTTTCTCTTTCCCCTCTCTCTGACCCCTATTTCTTTCCCCCTCTCTCTTTCCCCCCGTCTCTGTCCACCCAATTTCTGTCCACCCTCTCTCTTCACCACTGTCTCTGTCACCCACCGGTCCGCCCCTCTCTCTGCACCCTCTCTGTACCCCTCTCTCTCTGACCCCCAATCTGTGCCCCACACTGTCCCCCCACTCTTTGATCCCCAACTCTCTGTCCCCCCACTTTCTGGCCCCGTCTAATTCCCACCTCTCTCTGTCCCTGCTCTCTGTCCCCCACACTGCCCCGTCCCTTTGTACACCCCTCTATCTGTCCCACCTCTCTCTCTTCCCATCTCTCTGTCCACCTCTCTCTCTGTCACGCCTCTCTGTAACCCTCTCTCTGTGTCTCCCTCGCTCTCTCATGCCTCTCTCTGCCCCCTCTGTCCCCCCTCCCTCTGTACACCTCTTTCTCTGCCCACTCTCTCGTCCCCCTCTCCCTTTGTTTACTCTCTCTTTCCCCCTCTCTCTGTCCCCTCTCCATCTGCACCCTTTTACTGTCCCCCTCACTCTGCCCCCTCTCTGTTCCCCCACTCTATCTGTCTCCTCACTCTGTCCACCACACTGTCCGCCACACTCTTTTTTCCACTTCACTCTGCACCCCGTTCTCTGTCTACCCTCTCTGTCCCCCCTCTCTGTATCTCTCTCTCTCTGCCCCCCTCTGTGTTCCCCCTATCTTTCTCCCATATCTCTGTTCGCCCTCTGTCTGTCCCCCTCTATCTGTCCCACCATCCCTGTTCTCCCTTCTCTTTCTCCTCCTCTCTCTCTGACCCGCTCTCTCTGTGTCTCCCACTCCCTGTCCTCCCACTCTCTGTCCACCGCTCTCTCTGTCCCCCCTCTCTGTGCAACGTCTGTCTTCCCCCCTCTGTCCCCCTTCTCTGTTTCCCTCTGTCTGTCGCCCATCTCTCTCTCTGTTCACCTCTCTCTGTCGCTTCTCTCTCTGTCGCCCCTCTCTCTGCACCCCTCTCTATAACCCCTCTCTCTGCCCCCTCTCTCTCTGTCACCCCCTCTCTGTTTCTCTCTCTCTATCCCCCTCCCTTTATCACCCTTCTCTCTCTGTCACCTCCCTCTGTCCCCCGTCTCTCTCTGTCCCCCGTTTATGTTCCCCTACCTCACTGTCCCCTTTCTCTCTGGCCCCCGTCTCCGTCACCCCCTCTCTGTCCACCCTCTCTCTGTCCCCCCCTGTGCAACTTTTGTCATCACGCCTCTGTCCCCCTCTCTCTGTTCACCTCTCTCTGTCGCTTCTCTCTCTGTTGCCCCTCTCTCTGCACCCCTCTCTGTAACCCCTCTCTCTCTCCCCCTCTTTCTCTGTCACCCCTCTCTCTGTTTCTCTCTCTCTATCCCCCCATCACCCTTCTCTCTCTGTACCCCGTTTATGTTCCCCTCCCTCACTGTCCCCTTTCTCTCTGTCCCCCGTATCCGTCACCCCCTCCCTGTCCACCCTCGCTCTGTCCCGCCTTTCTGACCCTCACTCTGTCCTCTTCTCTCTGTCCCCCAACTCTTTCCATCCACTCTGTCCACCCAATTTCTGTCAGCCCACTCTCTGCCGCCTTCTATTTCAACCTTTTTCTGTCCTCCTCTCTCTGTTCCCCCTCTCTATATCCTCCGCTCTCTGCCCCCTCTTTATCAGCCCATTCGCTGTACTCCATCTTTCTGTCCCCCTCTCTCTGTTCCCCATTCTCTCTCTATCCCCTCTCTGTCCATCCCTCTCTGTCCCTCTCTCAGTGGCGCCTATCTATCTCCCCCTCTCTCTGATCCCCTCTCTCTGTTCCCCCTCTCTGTCCCTCTCTCTCTGTCCCCCTCTCTCTGTCCCCCTCTGTCTGTCCCCCTCTGTCTGTCCCCCCTCTCCTGTGTACCCCTGTCTCACTGTACCCCCCACTCTGTGTACCTCTCTCACTGTCCTCCGTTTCTCTATGCAGCCCACTCTCAGTTCCCCCCGCTCTCGCTCCACTCTCCCTGTCTTACATCTGTCACCTAACTCTCTCCCCACTCTATCCACCCTCTCTCTGTCCCCTCCACTCTGTCTCCCCCTCTCTTTGCCCCCTCTCTCTGTCCCACCTCCTCCCATCCCCCGTCCCACTGTTCCTCATCTCTCTGTCCACCTCTCTCTCCCCCTCTCTCTGTCTCCCTCTTTCTCTGTCCCCATCTCTCTGTTACCCTTCTCCCCTGACCTCTCTCTGTCGCCCCTCTCTCTGTCCGCCCTGCTCTGTCCACCCACTCTCTGTTCACGCTGTTTCTTCTCCACCCTCTCACTGTTCCCACCCCGCCGGTCAGCCTCTGTCTCTGCACCCTCTCTGTACCCCCTCTCTCACTGTCCCCCCAATCTGTTCCCCACACTGTCGCCCCACTCTTTGACCCCCCTTTCTCTGTCCCCCTCTCTCTGCCACCCTCTCTCTCTGTCTTGTCTCTCTGTGCCCTTTCTGTCCCCCTGTCTCTGTATCCCTCTCTCTCTGCCCCCTCTCTATTCCAATCTCTCTGTCTACCGTCTCTCTTTCCCCCCTCCCTATTTCCACTTCTCTGTCCACCCCTCTGTCTGTCTCCCCTCTCCCTGACCCCCTCTATCTGTCCCACCTCTCTCTCTGTCCCCCCTTTCTATGTTCCCCTCTCTCTGTCCACTGCTCTCTCTGTCACGCCTCTCTGTAACTCTCTCTCTGTCCCCCTCCCTCTCTGCCCCCTTCTCTGTTCGCCCTCTCTCTCTGTCTCCCCACACTGTCCACCCACTCTTTGTTCCACCTCACTCTGTCCCCCACTCTCTGTCTACCCTCTCTGTCCCCCTCGCTTTGTACCAACCTTTCCCTGTACCCCTCGCTCTCTGTCATGCCTCTCTGTGCCTCTCTGTCTGCCACTCTCTGTACCCCTCTCTCTGTCCACCGTCTCTCTGTCCACCCCCTCTCAGTTCCTCCGCTCTCTTTCCACTCTCCCTGTCTTACATCTCTCTCTGTCCCCTATCTCTCTCCCCCCACGTCCACCCCATCTCTGTCCCCTCCACTCTCTGTCTCTGCCTCTCTTTGTCCCCTCTCTCTGTCCCCCTTTCATCCCGATGTCCCCCCGTTCCTCATCTCTCTGTCTCACCTCTCTCTCCCACTCTCTCTGTCTCACTCTCTCGCTGTCCCCAACTCCCTGTCACCCTTCTCCGTCTGTCCCCTCTCTGTCCCCCTCTCTCTCTGTGCCCCTCGCTCTGTCGCCCACAATTCTCCACTCATTTTCCTAAACCCCATGGAATACTGGCCCAGGTACTCCAATCTCTTCTCCCTCAACAATTCTGTCATCACAAATATCAGTCTGGTCATCCTTCACTGCTCTCCCTCAATGTCAGTTTTGTCCTCTGTTAGGTACGGAGACCAAAACTCCACACAATACTGCACAAGGTTCGAGCTATGGTCTCACTAAGGCCCTGTACAGCTGCAGTAAGACACCCTTACACCTGGATTCAAATCCCCATAAAATGAAGGTCAACACCCCAGTTACCTTCCGGACTGCTTTCTGCTCCTGCAATGTTGTTTTCAGTGACTGGTCTAGCGGGAGATCCAAATCCTTTGCAATGTTACAGCTCCCCAGTTGTTGGGTCTATGTATCCTGGTCAGCGTGCTAATGCCATTCCCAGTATTGCCTTCTGGGTTCGTACCTCACTGAGCTGCAGGGATCTCAGAGGTTTATGCAGCAAGAAACAACAAAAAGGAGCATAGGTCCCTTTGTAGATCAACATGTTTCAAACAATCCCTTTTCAAACGATAGGCTTCCAATCTAATCTTCACAACAAAGGACACACCGTCACCTCCACCCACATTGTTCTCCATCTGCCACGTATTTGCCCATTCATTCCACTTGTCTTATTCACCTTGAAGCTTTTTTACAACCTCCTCCCCCCACACAATCCCACATCCTTTAGTGCTGTCAGCAGGCTGGGATATATTGTATTTGATTCCCGTAACCAAATGTTTAATGGGTATTGTGAACAGTTCTGGCCTGAATACCGATCTCTGTGATATCTCAGCAACCTTGCTCTGTTATTTATTTTTAAATATTTATTTCCTGAATCTGGGTGTGACTGGCCGGGCCAGCATTTATTGCTTGTACCTAGTTACCCTTGAGAGGGTGGTGGTGAGCTGTCTTGTGGAACCGCCGCAGCCCACTGTGGATTCAGTGATGGTAACACCATTGAATGCCAAGGGACCGTGTCAGTTTGCATATTAGTGGTGATGGTCACGGTCAGGCATTTGTGTGGCATCACTATTACTTGCCACTTATCGCCTGGATACAGTCCAGATCTTGTCGCGTTTGGGCATGGATTGCTTCAGTATCTGAGGAACCACTGATGTTGCTGAACATGGTGCAACCATTGGCGACCATTCCCACTTCTGCCGTTATAATAGAGGGAAGGTCATTGATGAAGCAACCCTGAAGATGTTTGGACCTAGGCCACTGCCCGAGGAACTCCTGCAGACTTGTCCTGGAGCTGGGTTGACTGACCTTTGCCAACCATAACCATCTTCCTTCGTGTCAGGTATGATTCTAACCAGCGGGGTGTTTGCCCCAGATACACAATGATTCCAGTTTTACTAACACCTCTTGATGCCACTCTTGGTCGGAGGCAGCCTAGTTTTAAAGGGCAGTCAATCTCACCCGCCATTGGAATTCAGCTCCTTTGTCCATGTTTGAATCAAGATAATGAGGTCAGGATCTCATTGACCCTGGTGGAGGCCAAACTGGGCGTCATTAACCAGGTTAATTCTGAGCAAGTTCTACATGAAAGCACTGACAACCTCCATCACTTTACTGATGTTCGAGAGTAGACTGATGGGTTGGTAATTGGTCAGATTGGATTTGTCCTGCTTTTAATGTATAGGGGATACTTGGGTATTTTTCCTATTTAATTGGGGAAATGTTGTTGTAACGATACTGGAACAGTTCAGTTAGGGCAGTGACAAGTTCTGCAGTACAACTTTTCAGGACGATTGCCAGAATGTTATCAGCGTGTTTCCCCTTTAAAGTATCCAGTGTCTCCAACTGTTTCTGCATATCGGGTGGACTGAATCAAATTGGCAGATGACTGGTAACTGAATTGCTGAGGATCACTGTAGGAGGCTGAGATATTACATCCACTCAGCACTTTTGACTGAAGATGTCCTTTTGACGAAAGAATGCATCAACCTTATCTTTTGCACTGAAGTGCTGGGCTATTCCAGCATTGAGGATGGGGATACTTGTGGAATCTCCTCCTCCAATGACTTCTTCAATTGTCCATAACTATTCTCGACTAGATGTGGAAGGACTGCAGAGCTTAGGCCTGATCCGTTGCTTGTGGGATCACTAAGCTCTGTCTATCACTTACAGTTTATGCTGTTTGGCACACATGTCGTCCTGTTTTGTGGCTTCACCAGGCTGACACCTCATTGTCAGGTTTGCCTCGTGCTGCTCCTGCATTCCTGCACACTCCATTGAATCAAGGACGATCCTCTGGCTTGATGGTAATTGTTGTGGGGGGCATATGTCAGGCCACGAGGTTGCGCTGGAGTACAATTCTGCTGCTATTGCTGACCTACAGCATCGTATGGAAACCCAGATTTGAGCTGCTCGATGAGTTTGAAGTTGGTCTTATTTAGCAAGGTGATAGTGCCAGTCAGAATGGTGGAAGTTATTCTCAATGTGAAGGTGGGACTTTGTCTCCACAATGACTATGCAGTGGTTACTCATACCGATTTTGTCATGGACAGATACTTCTGCACCTGGCAGATTAGTAAGGATGTGGTCAAGTTGATTGGTTCCTCTTGTTGGTTCCTTCATGACCTGCCGTAGACCCAGCCTCGCAGTTATATCATTTAGGACCCGGCCAGCTCAATCAGTAATGCTGCAGCGGAGCTACTCTTGGTGGTGGACATTTAAAACCCCCACCCAGAGTTCGTTTGCATCCTAGTCACCCTCAGTGCTTCCTCCAAGTGTTGTTCAGCATGGTGGAGTACTGACCCATCAGTTGAGAGAGGCTGGTACATGGTAAGCAGCAGGTGTTTTCCTTTCCCATGTGTAAACTAACGTCATGAGACTTCGTGGGATACGGAGTCACATTTAAGGATTCCCAGAGCAATTCCCTTCCAACTGTATCCCACTGTGCCGCCACTTCTGCCGTGTCTGTCCTGTTGGTGAGACAGGAGATATCCGGGGAAGGTGATGGGGAGTCTAGGACATGGCCATACTCACAGAATCATACCTTACAGACAATGTCAGGCTGTTTCTTGATGAGTCTGTTCATTTCTATTCACTGTTTCCTGCCAATTGTCCCATTATAGTAACATGTCCTTATATTCGCCCCAATCCACGCAGATTTGATTTTGTAAACTGGGCTTGGAGCTTTGCCAATAACTTTGTGAAAATCCAAATGTTTTATATCCATTGCTTCTCTTTCATCTGTCTCCCAGTCTGTTTTTCAAACACAATTCCCATTTCACAAATCTATGTTAGTTGTCTATGACCATTATTTTCACTCCCAATAATTTCTCCTTACTTACTATGTTCTATGTTCCATGTACTCGATCATTTTCCCACACCAGACCTGGTTTTCCTAGTACTGTTAGAAAGTTCTGTGAAGACAGAACTGAAGTAATGGCTTCATAGTTTTGCCGTTTCCCTGTTCTCCATTCTCCATTCTCTTTTTTCAGTTTGTAAGGAAGCTGTACTTGTTTTCTCATATTTCTCACATGGACATGATTTAACAAGTTATTACAGTTCACTCTTATAACCCTTGTGAATATACTCTTCAGAAACTCATCAATTCCTGCCTTAAACTGCTCAATAATTGACTTTCCACACCATACACTTACAGGAGCATAGACTCTGTGCCAACAGAAATACAGCACGATCTATATTAGTCCCACTTTCTACAGCAGGTCCATAGCCGGGAATGTTATGACACTTCCAAATGCTCGTCCAAGTGCTTTTTAATGATCGTTAGGTTACCCGTGATAATTCCCCTCTCAGGAAGTAATCCCAGAACCCAACACACTCTTGTTGAAAAAACATGTTTAAATGCTCTCTGAAATTCAAACTCTTCACTTTAAAAGTGTGCTCCTTTGTTCTTGACTCTCTGACTAAAAGGAACAGCTGTTGTCTATCCTCCCTGTCCATGTCCCTCACAATCTTATCCTTCTGAATCACGGACCCCTCAGCTCTCTCTGCTCAAAAGTAAAAAATCCGAGCCTCTCTCCATAGCTGGTATGCTCCATCCCAGGGAAAGTGCTGGTGAATCATTTCGGTACCCTCTCCAGTACAATCACATCCTTTCTGGAATGTGGCTCCCGGAGCTACATACAGTATTCCATTTTGACCGAACCAAAGCCCTGTATAGCTCTTATAATCTACACCCTGATTAGGAAATACAACACTCAAGGTCCAACTCTTAACTAGTCCAATAACCTGCCCAATAGAAAGTGAGGATATCAGATGCTGGGGATCAGAGCTTAAAAAATGCGTTGCTGGAAAAGCGTAGCATGTCAGGCAGCATCAAAGAGCAGGAGAATCGATGTTTCAGGCATAAGCCCTTCTTCAGGAATCCAGCAACACGTTTTTAAGCATTAACCTGCCCAGTCACATTCAGGAATGTGTGGAGAAGCACACTCTGAGGTTCCCAGTGTGCTGCCATTCATTGAGTCCTCCCCTGCCTGGTTTCTTCTCCCAAAATGCATCACCTCATATTTATCAGGGTTACATTCCATCTGCCATTGATCTGCCCATCTGATCATTCCTTCTGCATCCTCCTCGAACTTAAGGCCTTCCTCCTCACTGCTAACCACCCAGCCAATCTTTATGTCAAACATACACTTACTTATAACACCTCCTCCACTCTCCACCTAGCCCACTCCACATTCACATTTTATTTTTTTATGAATAACACAAACAATAAGGGACACATCACTGATCCCTGTGGTACACCCGGGGACACTGGTCTCCAGTCACACAAACAGCCTTCTCTCACTACCCTCTGCCTCCTGCCACTACGACAATTTTCGTTGTTACTAGTCAAGTTATGCTTCATGTTGTGAGATTTTACTTTATTTGCAGTTTCCCAGCTGGAAATTTGTCAAAGGCCTTCCTACAAAACAAAACAATCGACCTCCTCAAATTAATGCAATCAAACCCATTGTTTGTGACTTTCTTCTGATAAAGTCATGATGATTATCCCTGATCAAACCTTGCGACTATGACCGGAGTTCGATTGTCTCCTTCACTATGTTCTTCAGTAGTTTCCTTCAGAGTGATCTAATACTCGCACGTCTATAGTTCGCTGGTCTATCTCTCCCACCCTTACTATGAAGTGGAACCGTATTAGCAGTTCTACAATTCTCTGGCACCTCCCCTATGGTCAGGTTCTAATTAAAATGTTCAGTCAGGGTCTTTCCTCCTTTGACCCCAACAGCTGCCTGTGATACAAGTCATTCAGACATGGAGATAGGTCCAAATTTGTACAGAACAAATCCTCAAATCCTTTCTCGTATTTTACATCAATCTGTTCAAGAGCTTCCCAGTCCACCTTCTTGAATTCTGTATCTGCGTCCTCCTTCTCCCAAGTAAAATACATGTGAAGGTCTCATGTAACAATCCATCAATGTTCTCCAGCTTCACACACAGATTGCCCCTTTGGTTTCTAATGGACACTAACTGCTTGCTGATTATTCTGCTCTACGTGTCCGTGTAGAATATCGTGGGTTTCTCCCTTATCGTGCCTACTTATACTTCTTCATGTCCCTCTGTTATTCAGTCCTTTCGATGTTTCTAAGATTCACTACAATCAACTCTCATGTTTTGAAACTCGAAATTACAGGCTGAGGTTCCCCATCAGACAACCTTGCCATTTTACGGATTAATCTGGATAATACCTTTTAAAATTCCTCTGTAGGCAATATGTTCTTTCTTAGATTGGGACTCCGAACGATACACAATATTCTACGTTTAGTCTCACCAACACTCGATGTAACTGGTGCACGATGTCCTCTATATTCCAATTACATTCACATGAATGTAAACCTAATTTTTACTTTCCCATTTGCATATATTCTTCCTAATACCTCTCGCTTTAATTTTTCTTATGAGCTTACTGTGTGAGTTTTTTCAAGATCTCATGAATATCCAACTATACGTTATACATTTTTTCTTCATTACCTATGACCACACGAATCATCTTCAAACCATTCCAAAAAAAACGGTTGCCACTTCTGGTTTTCCTTTCATTGGTACATTCTCACACTCCCGAGTTATGTTATTATCTTCTAAATATCTAGTTGCATGTTCTTTGTAACCGAGTCTAACAGATATCTGACTGTGGATGACAAGATAACGGGTCCATAGTTCACCACTCTCCAAATCCATCCTTTCTTAAATTGTTACATAATATTTATAACCTTTGCCTTATCCAGATTAGCTCAATACCTTTCGGGAATGTGTCGGAAAATAAAGTGAAAATTCACGATGCAATCACTATGTCTATTGTTGCTTCCTCTGAAATTCCTGTATGAAGCGCATCTAGTCTGTCAGATTTCTCAATACTCAATCCAGCTTTCTTTTCAAAATGACCTCAACATTGATAAGATTGATCTCAGACTTTACTTACAGAAGTCCCATGGTCACTTGGTATTTCTGGAAGAATTTCTGGACATTCTTCCATGAAGATAAACACAAAGTAGCTGTTTCTTTTCCCTGAGATTTCTCTGTTCTCTGCAATAAATTATCCTGAACACGCACCAACTGTTCCACATTTGACCGTGTTTTTTTTTTCATACTTTGATAGAAGCTTTTTAGCAGTCTTTATGTTTTTCTTTCCTTTGTATGCTTTTTCTCTTTTTGATTTTCTTTTCAATTTCTTGGTCATCCTTTGCTGGGCCCAACATTTCTCTTAATCCACTGTCTTACTGCAACACTTGGCATTTTTCTAAGCTGCCTTCTTTCATCTAATAGGTAGTTGAAAGTGATAGTTGGAGAGGAGGGTGGACCAGATTGATAGGAAGGAAGGTGGACACATAGGAAGGTTAAAAAGGGCGGTATTGATTTGGAAGTTTGGAGTGAGATAATGTGGGATTTGGGGAAATGGGGAAGTGGGGAAATCCACTGTGATTCCTGTGGTTGGAGGGGCCTAAGGCAGAAGAGGAGGCTTTCTTC
Organism: Hemiscyllium ocellatum; assembly: GCF_020745735.1. NCBI lineage: Eukaryota > Metazoa > Chordata > Chondrichthyes > Orectolobiformes > Hemiscylliidae > Hemiscyllium > Hemiscyllium ocellatum. Next base: position 2,512,287 of record NW_026869319.1, read on the forward strand.
CTCCAGGCTTCTGGTGGCTCGGGTTTGGTGATGGAGCAGGCCCAGGACCCTCATGCCCTTGGCAGAGTGGGAAGGGGAGTTAAAGTGCTCAGCCACAAGGCGATGGAGTTGTCCAATGTGGCTGTCCCAGAGATATTCTCTGAAATGTTCCGAAAGTTGATCTCCTGCCTAGCCAATGTAGAGAAGACCACATTGGATTTAGAGAATGCAGTAGATGAGGCATTCTGTCTGCCTTCATCACCTATCACTTTCAACCCCACCTTCATCTCCCTATCACAATCCCAGCTATCTCCCCACTGCCGCACCCCCTTCTCATTTATCTCTCAGCCCCCCTGGCCCATAAGCTTCATTCCTGACGAAAGGCTTATGCCTGAAACATCGATTTATCTGCTCCTAGTATGCTGCCTGACTGTGCTTTTCCAGCACCACACTCTTCGACTCTGATCTCCAGCATCTGTAATCCCCAATTCCTCCTTACACCTTCATGGTTAGCATGACTCAGATTTATAACGGTTACTTCAAATACAACAGAAACTGTCGTGTACTCAAACAGCATAAAAGAAAACCAATGCATTGTGGTCACTGTACCCAAATGGTCCTTTCCAGCAAAATTTTTAATTAGCTCTTCAGATCACTCAACATCAATACCTAAATAACCTGATCTAGAGCTCAGTGCTTGACATATTGTTCATATAAACCATCTCACACCTGGTCATGAAATCCATTTTCCCAGCATTAGCATTCAATTGGGTTAACACAGTTTAGATATGACCTAAATGGTACATTATTACTGCAGTACCAACAAATGTGTATATCTCATTTCTTGTTTTATGTCATGTCCGGCATTTGTATTGCAGCTTTCACTTTGATATAAAACTCCCATCAACTTTTGCTCCTCCTTGCTGTTTTCTGCTCCACCTTACTAGATTCTGTGGAATCTGAGCGACGTGGGCTCTGGGGAGATTAATGGTAGAGATCATCTCGTCACATCATTTATGATCTTCTCAAACTTTAATTATTCCAGATCTCCCGTTATGCTGATGGAGTAGAGAAGGACAATGATCTTCCAACAATGCTCTGTATCCCCCCAGAGAGCTGAGACAGCTCTAACCTGGGTGGGAAATTTACAGCAGGCCGGTAAAGTGTTGCTGCTGCTGTACAGGGTCTTACTGAGATCACATCTGGAGTAGTGTGTACAGATTTAATCTTTTCAATGAAGAAATGATGCTGTTATATTGGAAGCAGCTCAGAGATGGTTCCCTCAACTGATTGGTTGAGGTGAAGGTGAGGCAATGAAGGTGCTAGCGTATAAAGAAAGGATGACCCAGAAGCCATTGGAGTTTACAAAAATTAAAGGTAACCTTACTTGAACATAAATGACAGAAGGAGTCAACGAGTGAAGCGAATTACAGATAATGGAGGAATCCATTCCGTTCTCCAGCCTGTTACACAGGAACAACAGGAGGATATTCAGGCCTTCGACCCTGTTACACCAAAACAGGACGAGGCTATTCAGCCCCTGGAGCCTGATATTCATTTACAGAAGAAGGCCAATCAGCTACTCGAGCCTATAACAGTAGGCCATTCTGCACCAGTATCCTATTAAACAGCAACAAGTTCAGTCCATTCAGCCTCCTCAAGTCTGTAACATAGGAACTGTAAGAGATCACACAGTGACTGGAGATTGTTACACTGGGATAATAAGAGGCCATTCAGACCCATCGAGCCTATGCAAGGGAATTGGATAAGGATAAAAAACTATCTGAGACTTCTTTCATGAGAAAGGAAGAGGTAATTTCGACACATGTCTGTTGTATGGGAACAAGAGAAGACTAATCAATCTCTCGGTCCCGTCTCCAGGATACATGAGGAGATCGTTCAGTATTTACACCTGTTACAGAAAAGTATGAAAATACCTATTAGCTCCTCGAAATGTTAGACAGCAACAGGAAGATTCCATAATCTCCCAATCCACTGAAGCGTCAACAGGAGGGGCTCATTCTGGCCTTGGAGATGACAACATGGGAACACCAAAGAGACATCAGCCCATCGCTTTTGTACACCAGCAGGATGATGAGTCCATTCCGCCTCACATGGCTCTTCCACAGCAATTGGAGCAGACCTCTTGAAGCCATTAAACAGGAATTCAAAGAAAACGTAAAGGTTTTCGAAAGGGAAGAACTTATAATAATGTTATACATTAGCGACTAAAATGTAACAATAAACTATTGTAATTTAAGGCAAATTGTTAGAGTCCATTGTTCAGGACATTTGCAAAGATAAACCACAATCAGAGTCAACATGGTTTTACGAAGGCTAAACCGTGTTTGAATTGTTTGCTTGAGTTATTTGAAGATGTCACAAACAAGGTGGTTAGTGTGAATCCTGGAAATGGAACATATCTGGTCTTCCTAAGGGCAAGGGATATGTCGCCTCTCCAAACATTAAGTGATACGATAAGACAACATGGGTTTAGGAGTGATGTATTAGCTTGGATGAAGGATTGGTTAACGAACTAAATGTAATCAGACGGAATTAATGTGTCATTTTCTTTTGGCAAATGCAATTTGTGGGGTGCCATTGATTTCAGTACTCATGCCTCAACCATTTGCGGTCGATGGTGTTACTGTACTCGGTTGACGGGATAGAAATTATGATACCACATATTTAGATGACACTAACATCGGTGCGAAATTACTTCGGAATGATAATGCAAGAGAATTTAAAACTATATGGATAGGTTGGGTGAACGGGTCAGCACTTAGCAAGGAAAATTAAAATGAATAAATATGGGGCTATTCAAGTTAGCCAGTATAATAGAAAGGAGAAAGTGATGACTGCAGCTGCTTGAGTTCAGAGCTGAAGAAGGGCTTATGCCCAAAACGTCGATTCTCTTGCTCCTTAGAGGCTGCCTGAGCTGCTGTGCTTTTCCAGCAACACATTTTTCAGAATAATAGAAAGACAAATTATTATTTAAATGGAGAGAAAGTTCAAAGTGCTTAGGTGCAGAGGGATCTGGATGTCTGCTTGCATATCACAGAAAACCTGCATGCGGATACTGCAAGTAATGAGAAATGCAAGCATAATTTCAGTGTTTATTTATGAAAGGATAGAATAGAAAGTTAGGGAGTGTTGGTGTAGCTATGCAAGGCATTAGTGAGGCTGCAACTGGAGTAAAGTTTGAGTGTCCTGCAGAATGAGGTATTTACACTGGAGGCAATTCAGAAGAGCTTCATTAGATTGATTCCATATTTGAAGTGTCTGTCTTATGAAGAGAAACTGAGCAGTTTAGGCCTATACTCTCGAGTTTACAAGAATGAAAGGAGATCTCACTGAGGTCTGTAAAATGCTAAAAGTCATTGGAAGTGTAGATGTGGAGTGGAAGTTTTTTCATGTGGCGCAATCTACAACAAGAGACTAGAGTGTTAGGATGGAGAGATGGCAGGAAAGTGAAACAGAGGCCGCGTTGACATCAGCCTCATTCAGGGGTTGGATTCCTCACAGATGCTCCTTGTTCTTCCTCAACCCTTCGACTGTGTTGCCCAGAAATGGGGGAGTGCTGGGTATCTTACAGAAAGCAGGCACTCAGGATAAATCAGTTAGAGAGAACGTAACCAGTAGGGTCTCACAGTGACCAGCGCCGAGTTCTCAACTATTTATAGTCTATATTAATGATCAGGAGGATGGAACAGATATACAGATGCTGAGTTTGGTGATGTCGCTGTGATAAGCAAGAGATTAAATTATCCAGAGACGGGGGAGAGTCTGAAAATAGATTCAGAGAGGTAAAGACAATAGCTAATAGTTTGGCAGGTGAAATTTAACATGATATAACAGTCATTTCATTAACAGGAATAATGGAAGGCAATATGTTACTGAAATGGAGAGGGATTACAGGACTTAATGATACTATGTAGTGGGAGGTTCACTCAGATCCGTTCAGACATGGGAGGTTTTACTCCAGCCCTGATCGTCAGCTCCCAGACACTCCAAGTGACCCCATTGCTCTCCGTACACGTGGAATACTTTGATCTGGTTGATTGGTGGTGGGGATGGTGTTTTGGAACGTGCATCAAGGGGACGGCCTTTATCCAAGATATATTAATTTCTTTCTACGTGGAGACCCGATGTGGATGGGAATGGCTGTCTGCTTCTGAATGAAGACGCTGTGACTGCTGCCAAGACCGTAGGTATTCACCAACATGATTTACTGTGCATGGACACACTGTAACATTAATAGAGAGAGAGCTCATTCAGTTCCTCTACCTCTCCCCATTGACACGGGTACTTTTCATATGCAATATTGACCATCGGGAATTCCACTGTACTGGATACACCCGGCGGCTCCCTGCTGAGGGAGAAACAATCTGCTTACCTCATCCACCACATATATCCTCCAAAACTGAATGGTGACATTGATATTGAGATACTGAGAAATGATGGATATGTCACCTAGTCCTGCCTGGAAAGTTCTGGATCATAGATGCTAAATGAAACAGTGACCTTAACAGCCTCTGGCAGCACCATCCACCCCTGGTGTGAAGCTGCAGGTCGTATTGAAGGAGATGCAGGTGATACCATTCTATGACCAGCTCCTTGTTAAATCAGTGTCCCCTCAGACTCTGCTCCTGGGTTAAGTGAGGCTTGGGAAGTTGTTCCAGGAAACCCGACGTGGAGACAGCAGATCCCTTTCCCCACACACACTCACTGCGTGGTTTCAGAGCTTCCCCTCTCTGCAGCCTCTGCTCCGTTTGTTGATCATGTTACAGACCCAGATGCTGTAACTACAGTCCCCATGCTCCATCCCCAGTTGGGACAGCGAATCCTCAGGTCTCCCTGATTGTCTGAGGCAGCTCACAGCACATCCTACAGCAAACCATCCCCAGCATCTCCCCTACATTTTCAATTACAGAGGTCAGTCAGAAACCCTTCGGCTACAAGTGTTGTGGACCAGACCAGATTCCCTCCGCCCCCCCAAATGTTTTAAGAAGGCCGCTTAGACCCAAACCTTTCCTTATTTAGAATATAGATGGCAAGTGTGCGTCCCAGATATGTTGTGACTGGTCAAACCACTCGACATTAAGCAAAATATAATCTATTCAAATGCTTTAGTTAAAACATAATCAAAGAAAAGAATATTTTGGGATACATTTTCTGTTGGAACACTGACACAAACAATATATACCGTACCTTCTTGGTTTACACCGCTTTGCACAAAGATATATGCAAATACAGATCCTTACAGCAGTTTTCCAATCCAGGAGGAAACAACGTCAACAGAGATCTCAGGGAAAAGCAGCTGGGGATCATTTATTGAAACTTCTAACCCTTCTGGCATCCCCAGCAGCTTCTGAATGCTGCAGCTAAAAACAAAACGAGAAATCCTGGTCTTGGACAGCTGGGCACTGCCCTTCCATTGTTACTACTGTTTCAATAAAGCCTAAAGACCTCCTCAGTTATCTGCTTAAACTATTTTCAGACAACAGTTCTGCACGTCTGCCTTTAAAACCTCTCTTCAAAAAATATCCAAGAGAAAATAACATTTTTACAGTGATAGTATCCTCACGACTCCAACTTTAATAAAATAATCCATCAATATACAAAGGTGGATTCATTTTAGACCTCCTAATCTACCGCTGTTAGTAGACAGCAAAGCATATATATATATATTACATTGACACTGAGCATGCAGTCAATTTCAGTCATTTTACTCCTGCCACAGATGCCTTTGTCTTTCTTTATCGAAGTCTCCACAACGTGTCAAAACTTATGTTTTCTCGCCCTGTCACCTGTATAATTTAAAGTTGAATGGCAGAAATAATAAGCTCAATCGAAACTGACTGGTATTTCTCTCCCTAAACTTCTGCAAAAACTTTAAGGGGTCACGATCAGTGAAAAAGATTTGACTCATGTATGTTATTCACAATTTAAAAGCTGAAATGTTGTAACGCCAACACCAAGCTCAAGGCCTCCTTCCCCATTGTGGAATAAACCTATTGGTGATTCCACTGGACACTCCAACCACACGTTACATAATAGAGCACTCCTCATCTCTCCAGTTCTCCCTCTGAATGACATAGCTCCTCATGTCTCAGCATAAAAGAATTACATGCATCTGTAATTCTTAATGCTGTTACCTCTTTACCTGCTACTCCTGGCCTATTCCAGTAAACCTTACTATCACAGGAATATGTTTTAAGAAGATCTCACACGTTCTTCTCAATCTCTCACAGAAACCAAACTTTGATTTCTGAACTTAATCATCATCATCAGCCATTTCAGCTTCTATTCTTGCCCATTGTTGCTCTCTGCTCTTCCACACGAATTCTCACGTCTGCGGGAAGTAAATTGTTGAACTTCTCCATAATAAGAATCTCTCTAACAGTGTCATAGGTTTGCTCTGATTTTAGTACCCTTATCCACCTTTCAAAATTACTTTGTTTTATCCTTTCAAACTCAATGTGCGTTTAACCAGGGACCCTTTTTTTAGATTCCAGAAACGCTGTCTGTCGGCTTCTGGCACAACCTCATATGCACTTGAGATGGCTTTCTTCGCATCCTCATACTGGTCACATACCTCCTCGGATAGGGATGCAAATATCTATCAGCTTTGTATGGTCAACTAAATCCACATAGTCACTGAGACAGCATTTGTTTAGCCGCTTTCTCAAATGAAATTCAAAAGTCTTCCACATCTGACTCATTAAATTTAGACAAGGCCTGGATGTTTTTAAAGAGAACCCCATTAGGCCATTGGCTAATTCAGGGTTGTTCAACCTCACTATCTCCTCATCCAGGCTATCATCTACCTTCATCTACGCCCTCTATGTCAACTTTTCTCTCTAACTGCTAACATTTGAATTTGGAACTCTCTGCTTTTCTTCTCTCCATTTCTCTCTTTCTTCTTCATTTCCTTTTCTTTTATTTCTATTTTTCATCATAATTGAAACTGTTTTAATTCCTTCTCATGTTCAAAGTGCCTCATTTGAAATTGAATTCCAGCTATTTCCAAAGAGTCTGATGGCGGTTCAACAAAATGTAATTGCCGAGCTATAGCTGTAATTATCTCTCATTTTCTCACAGACATTCGGAACCCCAACTCCAGCTTCTCTGCCAATTCCTATAGCTTTGCCTTCATTACCTTTTGTAAAACACTCAACATTACTTCTTTCACACTCAGAGAACTCTTAGTGACTGAAAGAATCTTTATACACACAAAATCCCAACAAATTCAACATCCGGAAAAAAGAAACTAACAGCTACCATACGCGACCTTTTAACTCAATAGTCTCCTGGTGCATACTCTCCAGTGTCTGCATGAGCTTATTCGGGATGCTCTGCTTTCCTCCCACAATACAAAGATGCGCATGTAAGGTGAATTGGCCATGTTAAATTCTTTGTAGTTATCAGGGATGTATGGGTTAGGATCCTTTGTCGGGATAAATGTGCAATAATGGGAGAGAGGAGTGGGTCTGGGTAGGTTCCTCCTCGGAGAGTTGGTGTGGACTTGTTGGGTCGAATGGTCTGTTTGCACACTGTAGAGATTGTAATTTTAAACCCAATTTGGTATTATCGATTTAGAACCAGACAAGAAACCCCAGTTTGCTCTCAACCAACTAGACTGCCTTAAACCATTTTAAGAAGGTAGCTTAGATGCCTACTTTTTATATTTTAAAGGTAGATGTGATTTGGGTGTTCCAGATGTGATGTGACTAGTGAAACCACTCACCATTAAGTAAAACACAACATATTTAAACACTGTAATGAAAATCCATACATAATGAAGAGGAATTTAGAATAATTTAACTATTAGAAACCTTAACCGAATAATGGATACAGTATCTTCTACAAATGAACTGTTCCAATATACTAACATCCCATAAACAAACCCCTTGGCAAAAACGAACATTCAGACATACATTCTTCCATACAGTTTTCCAATCCAGGAGGAAACAGCCTCAAGTCAGGTTTCAAAGAGAGTAGCAGCTGGAGTTTAGTTACTAAACTGTTGTTACTGCTATTTATTCAAAACTCTAAAAGCGTCATAAGTTATTTACTTGAACCGTTTTCAGCAGACAGTTTGGCCTTCAAGAACTCTTATTTAAAGAAAGGAATAATGATTTTTTTTAAAAAAAAACGTGACAGCATTGTCACACAATTTAGATGCCTGGTCCGTTACTTAATGGACTTCCTCGTGTTACTGATCGTAAGGTCACCTGAGAGGGACAGCCACAGGTACAGACCAAGTTGCAAGGATGTGTCTCCTAACTTCGGAAAGACTCCTGTTCATGGATCATCACATGGGACATACAGGGAAGTGAACAACAGCCTGACACACTCCATTTCAATGGTTTTGAGCTTCACAAAGCCAGCACTCAATGCACTAGGGAGCCAAAAGCTAAGCCCAGGGATACAGAGGGACAGAAAAGTTCACGTTAAAGACAGGAACAGACAGTTAATTAACTGAAAAATGTTGTGGAAATGTGGGGAAACAAACAGGGCAATGGGACGAACTGGAGAAGTGAGATCTTCGAAAGTAAACTTACAAGAATGAGAACATCGAATAAAAGCATTGTCAGATCAGCTGAAATGGTTTGTTACATCAAATTCCGAATCTGCTTGACAGAACACCGCAAACACCATCAACTGGGACAAGATGACAGCCCAGCATGGAGAGCTGTGAAGACCATGCGAGTGTGTTGCTCAGTAAACTACACTATCTGTCCAGCATGGTGAGTATTGCAAACTTGACTATCATATGCTAACTATATTCGCATCAGATTACTGTCTGTAATGGGAAGATTTGCGGCGTGTATGTGTGAGCATGCGTGTTCATCAGAGACTGAGGGAGAGTGGGTGTGCGTGCGCGATTGGCGTGTTTGAATGTGAAACTCATTGTTTGAGAAGGAACGCACATGGAGGAACCTATTTTAAATGAGAACAACTAGCAGGCTTTTTGATAATCAACTGAGAGAGAACGAGAGAATTTCGTGGACAGATGAGATAAAGTGCTTGAGAATGTCAAAGTAAAGGCATTGCCAGATACAACATCAATATACATCGGCGTGCACATGAATGACAGATGGATGGGAGTTTGGTGTGAGTTCAAATCAGATTTGCTTCGGCAGGTTTGAAGCCGGGAGCGTCAGCGGCAGATTATTGGCGTCAGTAAGACTGTATTTTATGGCTCAAGGTTCAAACAGCAGATGAAATAAGTCAGTGAGATATATTCTGGAGGGATGAGTATTTCAAGTTAGAAATGGTCAGGTATGGTGTCAGGAATTTGCTCATGTTCAAAGAGATCTCCCACAGTTGTGACTCGTCCGCTTCAGCCGCAGATATTGTCCAGGGGTGGGATGGAAACAGTGGAAGGAAGTGGAGTTTGTAACCAGAACAGTAGAGAGTGACCTCCATGCTCTTAATATTTAAATAACAAAGGCAATGATACAATAAATTGTAGTTCTCCACTGGAACTGAGTAGGTCAACATAGAGACCCATGAGTAACACTGCCAGAGCAGAGAGGGAGGCAGTAATTGAACACCTTCATTGATGTAGTTAGTAGTGGTCTGTAGAGTGAATATCTGGATTGAAGTTTCAACAGGAAAATAATAGTGACAAGAAGTGTAGACTATTTAAAAGAACAGTAATACAGTCATAACCGGTTTATAGAAAGAAAAAGTGGACAGTGACACTTAACAGGACCACCAACAATAGCCACGAAAGGATAAGAAAAATATTGAAAAATGAGAAGAGCGTAATAGATCCGCCATGATAATGACCACCATTATAATGCAGAAAGATACCAAACATAATTGGATAACCTCCTGTCTATTGTTGGAACATTCCAGTCTAATGTTCCCAGATTCTGATACATTTTTGGAACATTCCAGTCCAACGTTCTCAGATTCTTATCTGTCATCCCCCTCTCTCCAAATCTGCTGATCCTTGTCAGTGCTGTCCGTGATGCTTCTGCTCATGTTATGGGATAAAACATTGAAAGGCGCCCATTTATCATTAAAACATGGAAACCTTCCACTGGGATAATTAGAATCAATGGAGATTGGCATTAAGCACAGTCACTGAACAAACACTGGGAAACTTAGCAAAGGCTACAACAACGGATGAATGCGCACTGCACAACAATCAACAGGCAGGAGTGCTCCCTTCCTGTTGGGGAACACCTCAATGGTCCAGGACATTCAATCTCCTTCAAGGCCGTGACCATCATGGTGGGCTTCAAGACAGGCAACAGCGAAAAGTGGCCGAGCAGAGGCTGATAACTAATTTCGGGACCCATATGGAGGGCCTCAACCGGGACATTGGGTTCATGTCACATTACGGTGACAACCATTGCGCTATACACACACACACACACACACACACACACACACACACACACGCACTCCTATACACACACACATACATACGGACACACATGTACACAGACACGCACACAGACACTCACACACATCCTTATAGACACACACTCTCACACAAGCATCCACTCAGAGACCTAGACCACTCTACACTCATGCACACACATATACACTCTCTCTCACTGATACTCAAACCCCCACCCCATACACGTACACACACTCCCACACTCACACAAGCACTCCCTCACAGACTTAAGACAATCTACATCACTACACACACATATACACTCCCTCTGACACTCACACCCCCAACCAAGGCAAGCACACACACACAAACAGACAAAGACACACATGCACACATATAGTTTGTGGGGTGAATTTGTACTTGCAGAGTTACATTGTACTTTGCTCAAAAACTACATGAATTCATGTAACTCTATTATCTCACTTTTCAGATTAGAATCAATCTCAACATCACGGTATACACAGAGAACACAGGGGGCTAACACCTTCAACATATTGTCTAACTAACACTCAATGTTACAACTAATCTGAGAATGCAACTTTAAAAGAAAAAGGTTTTGTGATTTACACATGAAATAAATGAAACTATCATTTTATTCAAACAGATGAAAGACTCAGCAGACAATAAAGCTATTTTTCAAAGTATAATTTCAGTTACATCTCACATTTTTTTGCTATAAATTCTGTGCCTTAGAAGTGTGCCCTCCTCTATCACCTGATGAAGGAGCGGCGCTCCGAAAGCTAATGTGCTTCCAATTAAACCTGTTGGGCTATAACCTGGTGCTGTGTGATTTTTAACTTTGTACACCCCAGTCCAACACTGGCATCTCCAAATCATGACTGAACAAACAGGCTCAGTTAACCATTTCGACACATCACTTTTCATATCACGATAAAAGGGAACATTTACTGGGTTTGGATGGAATGGATGAGGGTTGCTGAGGGATCGACCATAAATCTTTAAATCTTTTTATTGTAAACTTGTATATGAGATTATTAATAGGACACTGCAGGGGTCTATATATGTTCAACTCTGTTTATGAAAGGAGACAGTTACAAAATAACAGTTCAATTGCATTAAAAATCGTCGGGTGGGCAAGTTTCTAGATATCTTAACCCAAAGTATAATACTTATTGACCAGTGTGAGGCTACCCCTAGTTTTAACTGCCCTGTTATCAAATCCTTTCATAACCTTGAGACAGAGCTTTGAGATTGCTGCTTAGCAACAGGCCGAAGCAATTCGGTCCCTATGGGCCTCTTACAGAGGAATAAGAGAAGGCCATTCAGCCCATATTAGCCTGTTGCTACTTGAAAAGGTGGAAATCTAGATTATTGGCACATTTTGCCAACATTATTTTAGGAAAAAAAAACAGGTAACCATAGATCGTTGAGCCTGATGTCAATGGAAACTAAATTGTTGGAGGGGGTTTTGAGGGAAAGGATGTATCTGCATTTGGAAAGGCAAGTACTGAAGAGTGCTTTGTACTCCTGCCAACCTTGAAAGAGATGTGTCGCTGCAGCTGTATGAAGTGTTACTAAGAGGGCACTTGGTGTACATGGTGTTGTTTGTGTTTCTGTAACTGAGAAGAGATGGAACTCCATCAGATACATTTTACGGGCTGCTCGTAATCCTCTGGTTGCTGTGTCATTTAATGTCTCGGGTCTGTTACATCGGGACATGAGGAGGCCATTCAGTCTTTCCAGTCTATTACAGAGGGCCACGAGGAGCCCATTCAGCCTCTCGAGCCTGTTACACAGCGGCGGGAAGTGTTTATTTAAATTACAATTCTGTTATTCATAAATATTAGTTTTAAAATGGTTTTAGAACATGAAAGATCTGCTGTAAACATTAAAGTTCTAACTTTGAACAAGGCCAATTTTGAAAGTGTAAGGCGAGCCCTGTGAAAGGGTCGTTGCGATACCCTATTCACAGGTAAAGGGATGGTTGGAAAATGCAAGGCAATCAATACTTGGTTTCAGAGAATCCAGAGCCAACGTGTTCCCATTCGTGAGAGGGGCAAGGCTGGTGGGTGCAGGGAGTGCTGGATGGCTAGGTATGTAAGGAGGCAATTGTCAGGTAAACAGAGCTGAGATCAAGTGAATTCCGCGAGGTGCATAAGGGCAGCAAGTGTATAGTCAATGGGGAAATCGGGCTAGAAAAATGTGAACATGAGATGGCTTTAGAAATAGGGTTAACGAGACATTGAAGAAATTAAACACATCCGTTAATGGCAAACGATTAACTAGGGAGAGGATAGGGCACTCTAAAGGTCAGTAAGGCTACCTGTGTGTGGAACCACAGGAGATTGGAGGGATATGAAACAAGTATTTCTCCTCAGTATTTATTGTGGAGGAGGTTACAAGAGCGAGAAAATGGAAAAATATATAGTGACATCTTGAAAAGTGTCTATATTACAAGGAGGTGTTGGACATTTTAAAACACATAAAGGTGAACAAGTCCCTGTGACCTGATCAGTTGTATCCCAAGTTTGTGGGAAGCTAGGAAAGAGATTGGTCAGCATTTTTCGGATATATTTATATCATTGATTTCCACAGGTGAGGTGTCAAAAGACTGGACAGCTGCTAACAAAGTGTCATTATTTTTAAAAAGTAAGGAAAAAACACGTAACTACAGACTGGTGAGCGTGACATCAATGGTGATTAAAATGTTCGAGGAGAGTTTGAGGAAAAGGATGTATACGCATTTGGACAGACAAGGACTGAAGAGGGCTTTGTAGTTTGGAGATCACGTCTCACTGACTCGTTGGAATGTTTTGAGGAAGTGATGAAGATGATTGAGAAAGACAGAACAGTGGATGTTGCCTTTATGGAATTCAGTAAGAAAACCTAAATGTTCTACATGGTAGACTGGTTAGCAAGGTCAGACTGCCTGGGATCCAGGGAGAGCTCGCCATTTAGATCCAACATTTTCTTGAATATTGGAGACAGGTTGTGACGGTGGACATTTGTTCATTGAACTTGGAGACCTGTGACCATTGGCGTGCCACAAAGATCAATAGTGGATCCACTACCTTTTGCCACTTATACAAATCATTTGCATTTGAGTATATGAAGTATGTTCAGTAAGTTTGTAGATAATACCAAATTTGGTGGTGCAGTTCACAGTAAAGAATGAATTCTCAGACTATAATGGAACTTTGCTGAGGTGAACCGAGGAGTGGCAGATGGAGTTTATTTTAGTTAAATGGATGTGTTGCAGTTTGCCAAGAAAAATCAGGGCAAGTCACGTAGGTAGGGTCCTGTCGAAAGTTGCCAATCAAGGAGAACTCCATCAAAATTATCGAATCCCTACAGTGAGGAAAAAGTCTATTCGGCCCATCGAGGCCACACCGAACCTCAAAACAGTATCCCACTGGACAAACCACCACCCAATCCCTCTGAGCCTGCATTTCCTATGGCTAATCCACCTCACCTACACATCCCTGGGTACTTTACGCAATTTAGCATAGCCAATCTAGACTTATCTGTACAGTTTTATACTGGCGGACGAAAATATAACATCTGGAGGAAACTCAGGCAGTCATGGGGAGAATGTGCAAACTCCATACAGGCTGTCATTCAAGGATGGAATTAAACCCAAATCGTTGTGCTCTGAAGCAGCTTGGAAGTGCCATCGCAGGTAAATAGTGGAGTGAAGAAGGAATTTCGTGATCTTCCCTTTATTGGTCCATACTTTGAGTCGAAACATTTGCATGACGTGTTTCATCTGTACAGGACATTGGGTTGGCCACTTTTGTAATATTGCCTTTATTTCTGATCTCCCTGCTGTCGGAAAGATGTTGCCAAACTTGAAAGGGCGCAGACGATATTTAAAAGAATGTTGCAGGTGTTGGAGGCTTAGAGTTACAGGGAGAGTTTGAATAGGCTGGGACTATTCTCAAGTGTTGAGGCAGAGGGGTGACCTTAAAGAGGTTTATAAAATCATGAGGGGCATAGATAACGTAAACAGTCAATGTCTTTTCCCAGGATAGCCGAGTCCAAAATGAGAAAACAAAGGTTTAAGGTGCATGGATTGAACAACCAAAAGAGGTGTTGGAGGCAGGTACAGTTACACCATTAAAAGACATTTGGATGGATACATGCATGGGAATTGTTTCGAGGGAGATGGGCCAACTGCTGGCAAGGGGGACGAGATTTATTTAGGATATTTGTTCGGTACGGACGATCAGACCGAAAGGTATTTTTCCGTGCTGTACATCTCTGAGACTCTAATGCCCCTTGAGTGTATGACACAGGGACAGGAGGAGGCTATTCAGCTTCTGAATTCGGTCAGTCAGCTTGTTTGCTCAATTGCTGAGATTAAAATACAAAAATACATCATTCAGGTTTAAATGGTGTTTGACAGAAACAGGAGAAAGGCTTTTAGTCAAGAGAAGCTGGAAGGAACGTGAAGAGGCCATTCAGGCCCACAACTCCATTCCACAAGAGAAGCAGTGAGTACAAAGATATTGGAGCCTGGTAGTCAGTACCAGGAGGAGGACATCTACTTTCACAAACCTTGCATCAGGAGACAGTCAAACAGCTGTTCAAGATTGGGACACAGGAACAGGATGCAGCCATTCAATTGCTTGAGACTGGGGCACAGGGAAAGGAGGGAGTCACTCAGAGCTCAAGACTGGGACTCAGGAACATGAGGCAGTCATTCAACTGCTTGAGTCTGTGACACAGGAACAGGACGCAGTCATTCAATTGCTTGAGACTGGGATAAAGGAACATGAGGAAGTTACTCAGATCTCAAAACTGGGGCGCAGGGAAATCTGGTGGTTAGTGAGGCCCCAGAGCCCTGTGACGCAGGAACAGGAGGAGGTGCCTCACTCCCCACGAGTATGGGACACAGGGAGAGAAGACGGGTTTGCATGGAACAAACATAAATACAGGAATAAGTTGCATTAGTGAACCATTCAATCCTGCTCCACCATTCACTAAGACCACGGCTGATCTGATTGTGATTTCCTCATTCCATTTCTACGGAGACTCCCCTCTCTGCAGCCTCTGCTCCATTTGTTGGTCATGTTGCAGACCCAGATGCTGTAACAACAGTCAACATGACTTAACCAGAAGGATGGGTCTAACCGGGTACGTCAGGATTTGAACGGTCCAATTGCAAGAATTAAAACACAAAACAAACGCATTGCCAGATGTTTAGTTCTCTCACATTCGCAATCCAACTCACAAAACCAGCTCATCAATTACGTATACAGGATGGAGCACTGTATAGATCCAGCTGGCGTACTGCTGAGTGCAACCCAGCAAAGTCCAGAATGAAACACTGTGCAGCCCACACCAATGCTTGATCTATAATCATGGGCTAAATGTGCAGTGTGGGGAGCTGTGCAGTCCGGACTGGTTCATTCATATATAAACCCAGGCTGTTGCATTGTTCGGTAACACTGTATTAGATCACTGCCCAGTGTGGGGAAAAATGTAACCAATGCTGGATGTAACAGGATGTGCAGTTCCCATCCATTTACAGCTTCATATCTCGACTGTACCTTGACAAGGGAAGCTGCGACTGTGAAAATCACTGCGATGGAGAGATATAAGTAGAAACAATTTAAATACCAATAGTTCTGATAAAGGCGCATATAACTCTAGTATTTAAAGATGAAATAACTGAGATAATATCCAATGAGTTTTTGTGAACAGTACAAAGAAGTAAGAGGGGGATGGTATTGTTATAATGGTTGCACTATAAGCTTCCAAATAATCAATAGGAATTAGAGGAACAAATATGCAGGGAAACTGGCGAGACTTGCAGGAGCAATAAGGTAGTCATAATAGTTGTTTTTAATTTTCCTAATGTGGACGGGGACTTCCAGAGGGTTAAGTTCTTAGATGGAACGTAATTTGTTTAGTGTGTTCAGGAAAGCTTCCACAAGCAATATAAAGAGGTTCCTACTGGTGAAGGGACAATCTAAACCTACTGTTGGGAAATAGGGTAGGATAGGTGACGGAGGTAAAGTGAACGAGCATTTTGAGAAAAGTGACTAGAGCTGTATTAATTTTAAAATAGTAATGGTAGGGACAAAATTGGTCCACATATTCAAGTTCTAAGTTGGGGCAAGGCGTATTTTGTTGGAATTAGTCAGGGGATTGCAGGGGTTGATTGGAGCAGTTCGTTTCGAGATAAAAGGATCCCGGGCAAATGGGAGGGCTTCAGAAGTGAGATAGATCGAGCGTAAGGTCCATATGTTCCTGTGAAGATGAAGGGAAAGTGAGGTAGGAAGAGAGAACCCTGAATGACAAGACATATTGAGGCTCTGACAAGAAGAAAATGAGGTGTGACTCACTGCAGGCAGCTGGTACCAAGGGAATCTCTGGAGGTATACAAGGGATAGAGGAGGTTACTGAATAAGAAAATCAGCAAGGCGAAAAGGGGGTATGAGATATCCTTAGCTGAGCAGATTAGTGTGAATCCAAGTTCAGTATAGGAAAGAAAAAGAACAGCTAGAGAGAGAATAGAACTTCTTAAAATCCAAAATGGGTCTGCATGTGTAAAATCTCAAGAGATGGGTGAAGTCCTCAATTTCCCCTCTGTGTTTACCATGAAGAAAGACATGAAGACCTGTGACGTTTGAGAGGTTAGGTGTGATATCTTGGTCCAGTCCATATCACAGTAGAGGTGCTGATTGACATATTAGAATGCACAAAGTCAGATAAATCTCTTGGTAGGGACCAGATATATCCAAGAGCACTGCAAGAGGCGAGAGAAGACATTCAGGGGCCAAGAACCCAGAAGATTGGACGGAAGCAAATGTTGTGCCCTTATTCAAGAAGTGTTGCAAAGAAAATCCTGGGAAATATAGACCTGTATTGTACCAATATCAATGTAGACTTCACTTCTGTTTTCGGTAAACCACTTGAGAAGGTACGGAGAGATAAGATATGCATGCATTTGGAAAGACAGAGTTTGACTTGGAGCAGTCAGCAGAGCTTTGTGTGTGGCAGATCATGCCTTACAGATTTTGATAAAGCTTTTGAGGAAGTGACCAGGAAGGTTGACAAGGACAGGGTGGTGGACATAGTCTATATGGATTTCAGTAAGGCCTTTGATAAGGTTCCACATGGTAGGCCATTTTGGAAGGTAAGATCGCATGGAATCCAAGGTGAACTGGCAAATTGGCGAAACAATTGGCTTGACGTTATGAAGCAAATGGCTCTGGTGGAGGTATGCTTGTCGGATTGGAGGCCTATGACCATTGGAGTGCCTCAGCGGTCGGTGCTAGGCTCATTGCTGTTCGTTATCTATACCAATGATTTGGACTGGAGTGCACAACACAAGGTTAGTAAGTTTGCAGGCGAGTCTAAATTAGGAGGCATCATTTACAATGAGAAACATTATCAGAAATTGCAGCAGTACCTTGGTCAGCTGAGGAAGTGGGCTCAGAAATAACAAATCGTGTTTAATATAGACAAGTGTGACGTCTTGCATTTTTGAAAGTCTAATCAAGGTAGGAGTCTAATGATGAATGAGAGGGTCATAAGGAGTGTAGTGGAACAAAAGGACGTTGGAGATCAGGTGCACGGTTCTCTGAAATTTGGGTCACAGAGACACCGGACAGTGAAGAAAGCTGTTGGCACACTGGCCTTCGTCAGGGCATTGAGTATAGAAGTTGGGACGTTATGTTGCAATTGTACAGGATGTTGGTAAGGCCACAGTTGGAATATTGTGCTCAGTTTTGTTCACCTTGCTCTAGAAAGGAAGTAGACGAAATTTTCAAAGATGTTTCCTGGGCTAAAGGCTCTCAGTTATAGGCAGAAGTTGGACATGTTAGAACATATTTCTTTCCAGCGTAGGAAACTGAGAGGGTTCTTATAGAAGTGTAAGTCTTATAAAATCACGAGCGGCGTGCATGGGAAGAATACTTCAATTTTTTTCCTATGGTTGGGAATCGAGGACTAGAGGACATCCATTAATGTTTGGAACGGAAAAAAAATATATAAAAAGGAACGTGAGGGGCAACTTTTTTACACAGCCTGTGGTACGCATATGGACTGAGCTGCCTGTGGAAGTGATTGAGGTGGGTACTATAACAACATTGAAAAGGCATTTGGACAAATACACAGATATGAAAGTGTCAGAGCAAGGGCAGGGAAATGGGGTGAGTGTGGATTGAAACTTTGATTGGCATGGACCAGCTGGGCCAAATGGCCAGTTATACTGGCAGTCTCATGCAATATGACTGTAGGTGAGTGTGTTTTGGAGTGGAGGCAGAATGGGGGAGACTGAGAAAAAAATGTCATGGAAGGATATGTTCACAGGTTTCAGAATGCTGAAATGAAGCTAATTCGATAGTATCATGCAACACGGGTCATTATTATGAAGAATTATGAGTGAAAGGGATATTGCTGTGAGTTCAGGCGATGGAGAGTTTTGGATGAACATTTGTTCTGCAGCTTTGTAAGTGGGATTGAGGACAGTAGAGTCTTCGCCTCAGTGGTCTAAATCTAACAAAAAACTGTCTCAGTGGCATTTTCATTAAGTGTGACAGAGGGGTTGTCTGCAAGAGGCTGAGCTAGTTTCCTGGTGCTTTCTTACCAAATTCTTCTCATTAACTACCCATCCCACTCCGAGTGTCCCTCTCATACAATGCCAGACCGATTCTCCCACCCATCATGACTGGAGGTACTCACGATCGCCAAGATTCCCCTGTATATTCTGCGATCCCTGACACTGGGGCCATCTTTAAAAGTCCAATGGGCACACGGTTGAGCTTTCTCAGTTTGGAGCTGCCCTACACAGTTTACCCAGAGCATGGCAGGTAAGGGGAAATTGCATCACTGTTTGTCGACAGTGGCACGGAGTTCCTGGTGGATGAGCTAGTACAGAGGGGACCATTCTCTTCCCAAGGAGATCACACCACCAAACCCACCGAGCATGGTCTGACCTCACTACCTACCTCAGTGCAGTATCTGCAGTATGAAAAATGTCCAGCAAGGCAGGACAAGCATCAATAAACTTCCCCACTCCGTCAGGATAAGGGTCACCGTATTCTCTCTGCTCTCTCACATTCACTGTATGTCTGTTATAGCACCGGCTCCCGAACAAGGTTAATGCTCCACCACTCTCACTACTGCATGCAGCACAATCGCTCTGTTTCTCTCTTGCATTTCTACACAGATATAGAATATTCTGAAAATGCCAATTATGGAATGTTCCATATAATGTTCCAACTTATTCCCAGTTTCAGTAAGGTGGCAGTGCCCCAGTGTGTGACACGTAAGAGGATGAAGTAGAGATGTACGTTTTTCAAATCACATACAATTAAAATCCATCATGAGGCCATTCAGTACTTCAAAGATGCTCCAGCATTCAATACGTTTGGGGGTGATCTGATGGTTTTCTTAGCTCCATGTTACAGGAACTTTCAGTCATTCAACCCACTGCTTCCAGTTACCGAGCAAACGATTCTCAGAAACTTTTTATCCCGGGTTTCTTCTAGCATGTGTTCAGAAGGCATTTCCCATAGGGACGGACTCACCTCACAATATATTTCATCTGCCTATAAATTCATGCAATAGTCAGCATGCTTTCCACAGACCAATCAAAAACATGCAATTATTTTATGATATCGGCATTCAATCACAATTAGTCATTCTGGTTATTTCACTTGTCTCACCTTATTGTATTCAGCCAAAGACAGCTTCGAAACACTTGTCTCAATATAAAATACAATTTCTAGCGGAGAACGTTTTTATCCTCAGCCGTTATCATGACCGTTATCTCAAACATATCTCTTCACTTGTCATGAATATTTCTCTTGCCCTTTGTCTGTGACTGATTCTGTGTCGAACAGTTACACAGACTCCCACTCAGTTGGCTGGATGGTTGGTTTGTGATGCAGAGGGAGGCCACCAGCGCAGGTTCAATTCCCCACACTGACAGAGATTACCATGAAGAGAATGCTCTCTCAACCTCACCCCATCACCCAAAGTGTGGTGACCTTCAGCGTAAAACGCCATGAGTGGTCTCTCTAATGAGAGTTCTTTGGGACTCTGTCAATGATAGCATTTTAATGTTTTTAACTTTTTTTTACTGAAAAGTAGATTTTCGTTATTATATTAAACCAATAACAAAACAAATAACTGAACAAAATTACACCCACGTGCATGTACATACAAAACAACTTAAAGTCTTTTAACGAACAGAAGAAAAACAAAAATAAACAATAAATAAAATATAAATAATACGGCTCAGAATAACAAAACGATAGCTCTTGTTCTTCGAGAGCATTAACTGATACACATTCATATGTTGACAATTCTTCATATGTGATTCGTTAGACAATATCGTCATGGCTATGTAAAAACGCTTTTCAGAGTGGCAGATAAGCCTGCATCGCAGTACTCCAAAAAGGGTTGTCATATCTTTTATAAATCTCTGCTTTTCGGTGAACCATACTGGTGAGAATGTCCAAAGGGATATTCTCCACGATGAGCTTACGACGATCCAAAACACCGGGGGGGGGGGGGGGGGGGTGTTTCAGACATCCAACGCAACAGAATATTTTTCCTGGCACATGAAGTATGGGGAGATATTAAACGAGTATTCTACATCAGTATTTACTGTGGAAAAGGATATTGAAGCTATAACATGTCGGGAATAGATGATGACACCTTGCAAAATGTCCATATTACAGAGGAGGAAGTGCTAGATTTCTGAAAACGGGCAAAGGTGGATAAATCCCCAGGATATGACCAGGTGTAACAGAGAACTCTGTGGGAATCTAGCGAAGTGATTGCTCTGCCTCTTGCTGAGATATTTGAAATATGGATAGTCACAGGTGGGGTGCCGGAAGACTGGAGGTTGGCGAACGTGGTGCCACTGTTGAAGAAGGGTGGTAAGGACAAACCAGGGTTCTAAAGACCAGTGAGCCTGACGTTGGTGGTGGGCAAGTTGTTGGAGGGAATCCTGAGGAACAGGATGTGCGTGTATTTGGAAAGGCAACGATTGATTTGGGATAGTCAACATGGCTTTGTGCGTGGAAAATCATGTCTCCAAAATTGATTGAGTTTTTTGAGGAAGTAACAAAGAGGATTGATGAGGGCAGAGGTGTAGATGTGATCTATGTGGACTTCAGTAAGGCGTTCGACAAGGTTCCCCATGGGAGACTGATTAGCAAGGTTCGATCTCATGGAATACTGGGAGAACTAGCCATTTGGATACAGAACTGGCTCGAAGGTAGAAGACAGAGGGTGGTGGTGGAGGGTTGCTTTTCAGATGGAGGCCTGAGACCAGTGGAGTGCCACTAGGATCGGTGCTGGGTCCTCTACGTTTTGTCATTTACATAAATGATTTGGATGCAAGCATAAGAGATATAGTTAGTAAGTTTGCAGATGACACCAAAATAGCAGGTGTAGTGGACAGCGAGGCGCGTCACCTCAGATTAAAACAGGATCTGGACCAGATGGGACAATGGGCTGAGCAGTGGCAGGTGGAGTTTAATGCAGATAAATGCGAGGTGTTGCATTTTGGGAAAACAAATCTTAGCAGGACTTTTACATTTAATGGTAAGGTCCGAGGGTGTGTTGCTGAACAAAGAGACCTTGGAGTGCAGGTTCATAGCTCCTTGAAAGTGGAGTCGCAGGTCGGTAGGATAGTGAAGAAGGCGTTTGGTATGTTTTCTTTTATTGGTCAGAGTACCGAGTATAGGAGGTGGGAGGTCATGTTGCGGCTGTACAGGATATTGGTTAGGCCACTATTGGAATATTGCGTGCAATTCTGTTCTCCTTCCTATCGGAAATATGTTGTGAAACTTAAAAGGGTTCAGAAAAGATTTACAAGGATGTTGCCAGAGTTGGAGGATTTGAGCTACAGAGAGAGACTGAATAGGCTGGGACAGTTTTCCCTGGAGCATCGGAGACTGTGGGTGGATATAATAGATGTTTACAAAGTTATGAGGGGCATGGATAACGTAAATAGGTAAATAGCTTCCCTGGTTCGGGGAGTCCAGTACTAGAGGGCATAGGTTTAGGGTGAGAGGGGAAAGATATAAAAGAGTCCTACGAGGCAAATTTTTCAGACAGAGGGTGGCATGTATATGGAATGAACTGCCAGGTGAAGTGGTGGATGCTGATACAATTGCAACAGTTAAGAGGCATTCGGATGGGTATATGAATAGGAAGGGTTTGGTGGGATATGGCCCGGGTGCTGGCAGGTGGGACTAGATTGGGTTGGGATATCTGGTTGGCATGGATGGGTTGGACCGAAGGATCTGTTTCCATGCTGTACATCTCTATGACTCTATGACTTATATTAATCTCTGTTTTTGGTTCACCATACTGGTGAGAAAGTCCAAAGGGATATTCTCCATGATGAGCTTAAAAATACCCCACAGACGCGGGAAGTTTTCAGACATCCAACACAACAGAATATTTTTCCTAGCCCAGAGAATATGGATATATTTTTCCCCATATGCATCTGCGTAAAATATTCTGGGCAGGCCCAGGAAAAGAGAAACAGGGTCCATCTTCAATTCAGTCCCCAAGACCCACTCTACCACACCTACCACAGTGCTCCAATATATACAAAGCCTACAGCAGGACCACATGCAATGAGTAAGAGTGCCTGTAGTCATTCTGCATTTAGTACATTCTGAAGATAATCCCATTTTGAATTTTGAGAGAAAATCTGGTGTCACATAGACCCTATGAAGAATTGTCAACTGCATGGAACGGATCCTATTAGTGATCAAAATCCTTCGAGCATTTTCACAAATATCCTCCCATGTCTCCGAAGAGATCTGAACCCCCAACTCTCTTGCACAGACGTCACGAAGCTGCACAGTCTTTTCTGAGGGGACACTCTACTACAAATGATAAAGGGTGCTGACAGAGAATGTATTCTTAACAATGAGTACCCGCTTCTCTCTATCGGATCTGTAAGAGTCTGTTTTTTTTTAAATCAATTCTCTAATCTGGAAAAAAAACAGAAGTCTCTACTAGGTAGTCCATACTTACGAGTTATTTGATCAAATGATATCATTGTTTCTCCCTCAAGTAACATGTCGTAGCTCGGTGGTTTGCACAGCTGACTCACAGCACCAGGGTCACAGCTTTGCTTTCAGCCTTGGGTGACCGACTGTGTGGAGTTAGCATATTCTCTAATGTGTCTGCGTAGGTTTCCTCCCACAGTCACAATGATGTGCAGGTTAGATGAATTGGCCATTGCTAAATTGCTCATAGTGTTCAGGGATGTGTAGGTTGGGGCATTACTCAGGGTAAATATAGGATGGTCGGGGAATGGGTCTGGGCGGGCTCTTCAGAGGGTCGAAGTGGACTTGCTGGGCCCAACGACCTGTATCCACACTGTAGGGACTCTACTAATTCTAAATCACCCAAGCAAGGCACACCCCTGGCTGCCCACAGTTTAAAGCTGGAATCCATTATTCCCGGTTGACAACCCAGTATACGAATTATAGGAGTAAGAAACATAGTTTTGATGTATTGCCCTCGATCTGACGCATTTTGCTTCAAGTAGTTTATGCCAATATTCAATAAATGATGTCATTTTATCTAAGAACAGCAGACTAATAAAGGTTCACTTTTTCTGAGAAGGCTCAATGTCTAGCCATATTGATGCCAAGGCACTAACATACGATGAAAAAAGAAATTAATTGATTGCTTTTAATCGGAGAGATCAACACTCTACAATCACAGTTGCAATTTTGTGAGATTGATAAAGAATCGCTTATAAAAGAGCTAAATAAGCCATTATGTTTCTTAAACATCTGTCTGGGAAACATCAAAGGAAGCATTCACATGGTGTGTAGCAAATGAGGAAGGCCATTCATTTTAATAACAGCTATCCGACCTAGCTAGGGTATTGGAAATGCCTCCCATCTTTGAAGGTCTTATTTAATTTTGTCAAACAAATAGATGTCTGTAGGCAGATCTAACTCACAAGTAGGGATTGTTTTTCTTCTTCTTCAACCCGCAGAAATGCCGCACGAGGGTTGTTATCTTCGCCATCCCTGCAACAATCTTAGATTCGG
The DNA here is from genome assembly GCF_020745735.1 of Hemiscyllium ocellatum. Taxonomy (NCBI): domain Eukaryota; kingdom Metazoa; phylum Chordata; class Chondrichthyes; order Orectolobiformes; family Hemiscylliidae; genus Hemiscyllium; species Hemiscyllium ocellatum. The sequence continues at coordinate 2,536,704 of NW_026869319.1, forward strand.
TAGCATCCTGCACAATTGGGAATGTTACCATTTCTGACCATAAAACAGGATACTTATTGATTAAGATAAAGGGCAGTATAACAGATTCGAGACACTGGCGAATGTATCCCTTTATTCTTAAGGATAGTTAGTTCATTGAGTATTTCTGCAATGGATTCAGATCTTCGTTAGCCATTCATTCAGATTCAACAAGTATACCGTCCATTTTAATGGGACATTGCTAAGGCTTATGCCAAAGGAATAATTCCTTAGGTTGCAGCAGAAGGGGGAGCAGGAACGCTGTCTTGAGGCACAGCTGAGGGCAGCCAAGAGGGCATACTGTGATCGACCATCAGTGTCTAAGCTGCAGAGGATCACAACGCTTCGCTCTACAGTGATTTCCACGCTCACACAGACAGCCAAGAAGGAATTTACTTTTTCAAAACAAGGGCTGTTTGAACATGGTGATAAGATAGGCAAGTATGTAGCCTATCTTGCCAGGAAAACGAGTGCCTCTCTCAAGCCACTACCTCAATTAGGGAGGGTACTGGGATCCTGCATCTACCACGGCTTTAAGAGGGTGCGCCGAGAGGCAATAAACATTCAAAATACTGTATTCTTTCTCATAGTTCAAGGATTGCAGGATTTTTATCATACTGTGAGTGTCTAATATAATCTTGTAATATAACTGGAAGATTCTTCCTATCCAGTATGGCTTCTCCCCTATCCTAATATAAAAAAAACAAGAAATAAACCCGATCACACCCGCCCTGCTGTCATGTAAAATGTTCCTTGTCATCAAGGTGCATCTCCTGCAATAGAACAACATCCACCCTGTCCTTTCTAAGACTAGAAAGTACATTTTTCCTCTTGACTGGACGATGGCTCCGCTTATTGTTCCAGGTACACCATTTAAGCACATCATTATCCATCACACACTGTAGCAACATTTGAGCTCTAGAGAGGAAGAACTCGAATTACACATCACTGATCATGAATCAAAAACGACTAATAGAGCTTAAAAACAACACGAACTAAGACTAATGCAACTATCAAGCTCTAAAAAGTTTCCAAAACTAAACTCATAAAAAATAACGAAACAAAATCCAAAGTGCCAACGACACTCGATAGGGAATTTATCCCACGTCTGCCCAGTGGGGACGGTTACACTTCCAAAACGTTATCTTCTGCCTGCTACCAATATGATATTCAGAGCAATTAACAACAAAATCGCGCATCAACGTCCCTTTGTTCGGTATTTAGTCATCACAACTACCTTTGTAACCCACTCCAGCTTGAGCCGTTCCCCAGGCACAAGCTAGGAAAGAAAGAAAGAGTAGTAATAGTAATGAAGAAGTTAAAAGTGAATACTGTTCCCATCCACGACAATAATTTAACATTGTTTAATACCAGAAAAATCAAAGAAAATTTATTTAAGAGAGAAACATGATTATCTAAACATCCAGCTTACTTTAAAATGTCCACAAAGGTTTCGCTTTCTCTGGAGAGTCAGAAGAGGGTATGGATCCATTGAAAGCAATATGGAGCATCGTTGGGAGCCATGTGGTATACTGAATCCCAAGTTCCCTTACTCTTCGCTTGATATCATTAAAAGATTTTCTTTCCGAAATCACCGCCGCTGAAAGGTCCTAATACTGGAGCCCTCGTGAATTAAAGCCATTGGATCTTTCCCCTGGGTTCAGGAAGATTCCATCAGTCTTTGTTTCTCCCCATAACTATGTAACCACACAAGGACAGGACGAGGGCGCTGGTCTGAGCCTGACCTATGCACTGTAACCCTATGAACTCTCTCATTCTTCACCTGTCCCTTTTCAGTTTTGAAGTGAAGGAATCGCAGCAGCCAGTTCTCAATAAACTCACTGGCTGACCACTTTTCGTCTGGTCCAGCTAATTGACGATGTGAACATTCTTCATCCTCCCCCAATTGTCGAGGTCATCGTGATGTTTAATTAACGTATTCTCCTGGCTTTCAAAGGCAAGGATCCTCTCCTGAGATGAATCGACACATTTCCAGCAACACATTTTCAGTATTTGATACCTCTGTCTGCATTCCCCCCCACTCCACACTGCACATTGCTGCCCATTCCTCGATAGTCCTTAACCCTGTTGTTGTTTATGAACCTTCCATCAGTGCATCAAAAATATTCAATATCTCTGCCTCCAACGCTTTGTGGGGAAGAGTGTTCCAAAGACTCACAGCACATTGAGAAAACAAATATAAACCTTATGATTTGAGTGTGAGATCAGTTTTTTTTGTGTCTCATTATCTGAAAAAGTATATAATTACATTGAAAACTGTTCAGCAATGTTTCACTTCAGGTAATCCTGGGGTGAAGGGCTTATATTATGAAGGATTTAAAAGGTTATCCTTGGACCGAGAATGAAGCATACAAGACCTTGAGGAGAATATATTGGAAGCAGTTCAGTGATGTTTCATTTCACATATTCCTGGGGTGATGAGCTGATATTATGAAGGCTTTAAAGTTAACTCTTGGAATGAGAATGAAACATACAAGACCTTGAGGACAGTCGATTCGGTCTATACCCGCTGCGTGTATATTCCAAATTTGCTGTAATTGTCATAGAACCTCTACATGTTGAGGCAGGACATTCCGTCCACTAAGTCCACACTGATCCACCAAACAGCATCCCACCTGGACGTGCCTCTCCTACCTTAGACCATGAGACCATGTGACCATACGACATAGGAGTGGAAATAAGGCCATTCGGCCCATTGAGTCCACTCCGCCATTCAATCATGGCTGATGGGCATTTCAACTCCACTTACCAGCATTCTCCCCGTAGCCCTTAATTCATTGTGACATCAATAATTTGTCAATCTCTGCCTTGAAGACATTTAGCGTCCCGACCTCCACTGCACTCTGCAGCAATGAATTCCACAGGCCCACCACACTCTGGCTTAAGAAATGTCTCTGCATTTCTGTTCTGAATTGACCCCCTCTAATTCTAAGGCTGTGTCCACGGGTCCTAGTCTCCTCGCCTAACGGAAACAATTTCTTAGCGTGCACCCTTTCCAAGCCATGTATTACCTTGCAAGTTTCTATTAAATCTCCCCATAATCTTCTAAACTCCAATGAATACAATCCCAGGATCCTCAGCCGTTCCTCCTAGATTAGCCTACCATTCCAGGGAATCTCCCGTGTGATCTCCGTTGGACACGCTTCCAGTGCAGTATGTCCTTCCTGAGGAGTGGGGACCAAAACTGGACACAGTACTCTAAATGGGACCTATCCAGAGCTTTATAATTCTCAGTAGCACAACGGCGCTTTTATATTTCAACCCTCTTGAGAGGGTTGATGGCGTTACCTTATCCATGTAACCATGTATTTCCCATACCTAACCCATCCACACATCTCTGGGCACTATGGGCAATCCACTTTAAACTGCACATCTTTGGACTGTGGCAATAAACTGGATAACTAAGAGAAAAGCCACACAGACACGAGGAGAATGTTCAAACTCCGCATACAGGGTCGCCCGAGGTTCGAATTGAACCCAGCTCCTTTGTGATGTGTGGAAGTATGGTGGACAGGGGAAGGAAATGGACAGATAGGACAGGTCATAAGGATGATGCTGAGCTTGGAAGTTTTGAAGTGAGGTCAGGTGGAGGGAGGGGAAATGTGGAAACTGGTGAAATCCTAATTGATGCCATGGGTTTGGAGGTCCCCGAAGTGGAGATGTAGCTTTAGAAGTAGAACAATGAAAACAATACCAGCGCAGCACAAGCCCCTTTGGCTTTCGATGTTGCGCCAACCATGTGAATAATCTAAACTCTCCCCTATATTATCTCATCATCCATGATGTTTATCCAAGGTTTGGTACATCTCACAATTTAGCTGAGTTAACGACATTGAAGGCCAGGGCATTCCCACCCTTACTTCTTCTGAGCCAAAGACCCTTGCTCTGACATCTGGCTTTAACCTATATACCCTCAATTTGTAGTTATGACCACTCGTACAAGCTGACATCATCTTCCAAAGAAAAATAGTTCACGTCTACCTTGTGTAATCCTCTTATCATCTTGTAACTCCCTGGAGTAGTTTTGATCGCAGAGCTGTAGATTTGAATCAAACCAAACAGCTCAGCGAGCAGACCTGCACACTCAACCTCAACCTAAGCTGCACATCTTCACAAACCTTGCAAAAATCTTGTAACTCTGTATCAAATCTGCTCTCAGACTTCTTTCAGATGAAACAGACCAAGTCTCTCAGATTTTCCTGATAAGACTATTCCTTCAGGACAGGCAATATCTTGTTCAATCTCGTCTACACTTTTCCAATGTTTCCACATTCTTCCTGGAATGGGCGACCAGGCAGTTCAAATATTCCAAGTGGAGCCACACAAGTGCTTTGTTTCGTTGCAGCATGACATTATGCTCAGGAACTCAATCCTCACCAATAAAACCGATGACGTCATACTCTTTCGCAGGAGCACACTGGCTAGTACTGCTGCATCGCAACACCCGCGACGCGGGTTCAATTCCTCCTTTCAAGCGGCTATCTGTGTGGGTTTCCGCCCCATACTCTGTTTTCCCCCCCCACAATCCAAAAAATGTGCAGGTTCGGTAAAGGGGTAAGTGTAGGGAAAATGGGTCTGTCTGGGTCGCGCCTCAGAGGGTCGGTTTATACTTGTTGGGGCCGCAAGGTCTGTTTCACACGGTAAGTATCAAAAAAAATCAACCTGTCTTGAAACTATATACATGGACTCCAAGGTCACTCTGCACGTCCACATTACCAAGAGAATCTTTCCATTAACTCAGTATTCTGCCTTCCTGTTATTGTTCCCAAAGTGAATCACTTCACATTAGCTGCATGTGAACTTTATTTGCCACCTCTAAAACAATTTTGCAAATTATTCCAGCCCCTGCAACTGCAACATTTTTCCACGCTGCCCACTACTCCAGCACCTTTAGTTTATCCGCAAGCTTACTAACCCACTCACCCTATGCCTGCATCTTAGTCATTTACGAAAATGACAAAACAACAGTGATCCCAAAACAGATCGTTGTGCCCACCACTCCTTACCGGATTCCAGGGTGAATATTTTCATTAGCCACCACTTGGCCTTCTCACAGAAGCCAGTTTCTATCCAAACAGCGAAATCATCGTCAATACCATGCCTCTGCATTTTCTCCAACAGCTAACATGTGGATCTTATCAAAGGTTTAACAGACGTCATGTACACCACGTCAAGTGCCCTACCCTCATCCACATGCTTGGTCACCTTCTCGAAAAACTCACGAAACCATGTTGACCCGCTGAAATCAAGTTGTTGCGCTGAATGATTATACTTATCTCTCTCATACTCAGCTCCATATTATTCCTACAAGAAAGGTAAGGCTGACTAGTCTATGATTACTTTGGTCATCTGTATTACCCTTCTTCAACAAGGCAACAACTTTTGCTATCCTCCAATCTTCGAGTGCTATTCCTGTAGACAATATTCGA